>NW_026057582.1:110084344-110214107 GCF_023721935.1 Panthera uncia | reverse complement strand
AGAGAGAGAGAGAGAGACTCCCTGGTTCCCAAGCAGAAAATACTGATCCCCCAACTACTATCAGTAAGATATTATCAACCTACAAGTACAACTGGGGTGAAAAAAAAATTAAAATAGTCTAAAATATATTTAAGGCACTGTTCACATCAGGAATTCTGTGCGTCTCAACTCGCAGTGGGCCCTAAAATGCTGGCTTTTTAATTAGGTGAGAAATAATCAGCTTTCTCAAGAAGAGTGTGTGGTTCTCCTCTTAAAGCATGATAAATTACAATACTATGTGGATTATTCCCATGGATTCTTTCTGCTTAGAGAGTGTTACAAAACTTAATATTGTTTTCAGTAATATAATCCACCAGCAGAATTTCTATCTATTAAAAGCTACTTAATTATGAAATTTGAGGGAGTATTAGATTTCTATCACCAACTCACGTTGGTTTCATGCCATCCCCAGTTAGGATAAGCACCCACGTCATTATAAAATCAACCTAAAACCCACTCTACTCTTGTAAAGAACTCCGTTTCTTTTAAATATAATTTAAACCCAAATATGTTTAACTCCTCACTCTGAAATTTCCACTGGTGGATACAGACATTCTATCCACCAAGTATAATGAGTTGACGATCCTGAAGCAATAGTCTACTTCTTTAGCGCGTCAAAACTTTTTTTTTTTTTTGGATAATGGCATTAAAACCCCATTATGCCTATTTAACAAATGAGAAATCTTTACAGCCCCACAGTGATATTCAAAGACTGAAAAACATATGCTGATAAACAGAAAGAAAATACTTGCAACAGACTGCAGTAGCCTGAACACCTTATAACCCAGTGAGACCCGTGATGCTCTTCCCTGGGCAATCTCAGTCCAAAGAGATTAAACTTGATCTCTGGAGACAGGACTCCTTGAACAAAGGAGCAATGTAGTATGCCTCGTAAAATGAATTGAAATACGTATTTTAATATGTTATCTATATTTATATACATAATTTCATGCACATATAAGCCTTCATACACAGGGCCATACTCCCTTTCTCTTCTTATTAACAAAGAGGATGCTGAAAAACACTTAAACTTGTATAACTGCATCCTTTCAGAAAGATACCATTTCAGATGCAACACCTTCAGAACCTGTCAAACATGCTCCCTTTTGCAAAATACTCTTTGGGGGTTAGAGGGCAATGGTAATGCAAAGGCTAAAGTAGGCCCAGTGTTCACGTATTTCCTTCTCTCTGTTTGGTAAGTAATTCATCACCCTGAGCAGGGTACACAGCTTCCAGCAAATGCTCCAGGAGTGGTTTCTCTCATTTGTAGCTGCCATATCCCAGGGGGAAAGGGCTGAGGGCCATAGCACAGTCTTTTCCTTTCTCCAGTATTGCTTGTGACAGCCACTCTGAATCACGAACCTATATTTATCCTCTCATTTTGCCTTAGGACAGAACCCCAGTTTTCTTTTATGCATCGACTAAATGACTACAGTTTCTACCCTCTGTAGGGGTGTTGCTAGGGGTGTCCAACGAGATGTCAGTGGAATTTGTAGGGTGAGTTTCTGGGAGTATTCCTTAAGAGAAGCACTAGTATACTCTTTTCTTTCTCCCCTTCCTTCATCCTGCTGCCTGGCATGTATTTCTGTCAACAGGAGCTCCAGCAGCCACCTTGGACCCTGAGGCAGCCCAGATAGAAAGCTACATGCAGAAGGTCATAGAACAAAAAGACAGAGCAACTTAGGCTCCTCGCTGCCTACATCCAGACTGCCTTGCAGTGAAGGAAAAAGAAAACCATCTTTGAGACTGCACCATGGTTCTTCTGGGTCTTCTGTTCAGGCAGCTGACAGCTGATTCTAATCCTAATTAATACAATACTTCATCCCAACACCTTTCTATCATACACCAAGTCGATTTTTAATACGAAAGACTGATTTTTTTTTTTTTTATACCAGAGGCAAAACTTGTGTTCAGGAATCCTTACACATCTCTAAATCATCTCAGTTCAGCGAAACCAACAAAAATCTCAGATTCACCCAGGACAAGTGATGTTCTATACTGATCTGTAACTGAAGAAACCAAAAAATGGTAGTTAGCTACAAAGCCATCCCTCCTCCAAGGGAGAAGCCTCTGCTCCAAGTCAGGCAGGCCCCTAGCTTACAGTACAGGGAAGAGATGAGCGTGAATCCCAGTCACCCCTCTTGAGGATACAAGGACGAGGCTCTGTTCTGCCTCCTTCCAGAGCCCGAAGCTCTAATCAGCCCCTCTAGTGACTCTACCACAGTCTTAAACAAGATGCACATTCTTTTTCTGAAGTGAAGCCTCATGAAAAAACTGAGAAATGAGATGGATTGGGTCCTTGGGAGAGTCGCTGGGGGCAGTGAGATGTATTTGTAAAATAAGGCGTCAGGCTTTCTCCTCTATAGCCCACGTGAGAGGTTTCTAAACCCAAGTCCCCTTCAGTTGCAATGACAATCATGTTAACCCTTGTTTTAATCCTTTGCAACCTCTGCAGTCTCCAGGTTTCCCACACCAGCGGCTTGGGCATGTCCTACTTGATTTGTTGGGTATCAGATCCCCCGGGCAAAGAAAAATGCTTCATTTTCTTCTATATCATATTTCTAACAAAGAGACACTGTACTTTTGAGTATTTTAGTTAGATTTAGGCTGTAACTTGGGAGGGACTGGATATTGGGGACCATCAGCTAACCACAATGGGACGTTCGGAACCCATTCCTCTATTGGGGCAGACATCTGCGCTGGGAGAGGCTGGCTAATGGGCCATCCTTGTCATTGGATCTTCATACTTGAGGGGAGGGCTGGAACTGCTCCAAGCAGTAGGAGGAGGGGTGCTCCATTTTAACATTCTCAAAAATAACCCAATGATTCAAGTATATGGCGAGTAGAGCGAAGTTGGGTTACCATTGGCAGTTGTCAACTTGAATGGTTAGCAGTTTCTACCTTTCGAGGGAACTATGACTTAGGTCACTCATACCATTTCTTCTCCCTCTTTCTGAAAAGCAATAAATTGTCTACATGTCCCAGGCCTCCCTCCTCTCACCCATCATGGGCCTCAGCCAGGTCAGCTGTATCAATACTTTGGAAGGTGCGTGGACCATTAAGTGGGGATTGAGTGGAGGTCTTTCTACCAGCACTTCATCAGAGCACATAAATCGCTTCCTAGGCCCTGAAAGGGAAACATATGCCAAAAAGATGTCGATTTACAAAATGTTTTCATATCTTTAGGGTATTTTATTTCTCCTGCTTCTTCTGACATAAATAGCACATAACCCTGACCCCAGGATTTTTTAATAACCAGCTGTGAAATTTCACTAGCACTGGCATAAAATCAAGAACTGAAAATAATTCATCCCAATGTATGGGGGCTTCTGTCCTCCTCTGATGGGGCTTTGATTTGGTAATGGTTTATAAAGCCACTCTTCTTCCTGAGCTGAAACAGAACTTAAAAGAAAAATATTGAATTCGCTATGGGCAAGAATCCAGACAGTATTTCTTTTGGGGTCCATGGTGTGGTGGGGGAGGTGCAGGGGGTCAGAATATGGAAGAATAAAGAGGAAACTATGTAAAACATACTGAGGTTGCTTGAAAGGTTTTTAAAATAGTTAATTAACAATCGGTGTCCTGTTGGATTGGAGAGCTGTTTGTGCTTTGTGTGAGCCTTTGCAGTGAGACTCTGGGGCTGACCTTAAACTTGGGACCTCTGAAGCATTTAGGTCACAAGGTTTCCCAGCTTGGAAGGTGAGGTTAGAAAGGAAAATGTGGGACAGAGATGAGTCCAGTCCTTTCTTTTTTTTATGTTGGCCTTCGTCTATTTTATTATAATTAAAAAAAATAATGTCCTCCTAACAAGCTCTGTTTGCAAATAAAAACAGTAGGTGCAAATTGAAAAATCGTTCTCCCCAATTTTTTTCATTTATAAAGGTTCAGTTGTAATCTTAAAAGCCTCTCCATACTGCTAGGCATAATTTCCTTAAAAACGCCCTCACAGGGGCTCCTGGGTGGCTCAGATGGTTCAGCGTCAGACTCTTGACCTCTGCTCAGGTCACGTTCTCACAGTTCGTGGGATAGAGAGCCCCATGGTGGACTCTGCACTGATATAGCATGGAGCCTGCTCAGGATTTTCTCTCTCCCTTTCTCTCTGCCCTTCTCCTGTTCTCTCTCTCTCTCAAAATAATAAAAAATCAACTTAAAAAAATTGACCCTCAGTCTTTAATCAAATTAAAAGTTGGATTACATCTGGGTGTTTCATCACTGAGATGCCACCTGAAAGCAATGCTGTAAACTAGAAAGGTGTGGGTCAAGGGTAATGGTACAGCCATGCCCTTGCTCCTAGCACTTACAGCATTAGCCTTACGCTGTCAGCACAACACCAGCACTGGGGCCACACAGGGCTCAGTTCACACCCAGTGCCACTTCTGATGGGCCATGCTGTACTCCCGGGCAAGGCAACCACTCTGGGCCTCCCTCCCCCCAGCTATAATGGTGGCAATAGCCCTTTCTTCCCAAGGCAGTTGTGGCTGACTTGATACACCGTATGTAACACAGCTAGCAGAGCAAACAGTATATGGTGTGAGCTCAACAAATATTTGTCCTCTGGATGAAAGAAGCTGTCCTTAAGACAAGGAGAGTTCATGCCAGCAGTTTCAGGGCAATTCAAGTGTGTTCTCTGTTCACACGGAAGTGTATGGAGTTCTTGGAGTAAAACTAAAGCCCAGGTTTATATACTAATTTCAAGGCAGACTAGCCACAGGACTCATGTGCGATACATTAAGCTTCTTGGAGCCTCAGTTTACTCAGCTATAAACTGGGGACAAGGGTCAGCTCCATTTTCCTTGCAGATGATAAAGACCACATGAAGGAAGCGCATGGTACCTGGGGGGTGCTATACGAATTTGGGCTAATATTAAGCTTGACTTAATATTAAGTTTGAGTTAGGACTACTGAGGAAATTATCTAAAAATTATTTTAAAAAATCAAAAGAATATAAGAATGAGAGGTAGAGGGAGCACTGATCTGTCAGCCAAGTTTCAGAAGAGACCAGAGGTGGTCTCCTAGCTAAACGTCAACCTCTCTAGCTGTCTCAAGAAACCTGCTATCATCTCATTACCTCAGAGCACACAGAGTACAAGGAAGTGAGAGCTGGCTTAGTGTCGGTGTTTTTATGCCAACCTACAGAGTCTTCCCAGACCATTTTTACCCTGAGTAACCCAAGCGGGTTTGTTTACCTTAAGACTGCGGAACAACCATATGGTTCAGAAATATCTTCTTCCCAGCTGGGACGCCCACCTGAATTCACAAACTTTTATTTGGAAAGTCTGATGGCTGGTGTGGTTTTTTAGAGGGGCTACTTTACGCATTATAGTGATTAACCCTTTTTCAACAGTTCATTAACGGTTTCTGAAAAACATAAAAAAGACATTTCATGGAGGGCAAAGGGTTTAAACATGGCATGCTTCAGGAAGAATGCTTGCCACACGCAAATCAATTCCTGCTACCAGGCTCCATGAGTATGGAATTGATTTAGGGGCTTATTTAGGAACAATGGGGAATTTTTCCACTTTGAAGAAGACCCTGGGTTAACTCAGGGCCTGGGAAAATAAAAGAAAGAGGGGTTTGCTTCCTAAATGGCTGTTTCTTTTCCGGAAACTTTCTTTCTCTCACTCTCAGGGAGGTGAAGCCAGGTCTTTAGCAACTTTGCTTTCCCATACAAATATGCTTCCCTTTAGAACACAACCTAAGACTGTAAGAATTGCCACACTCCCTTAGAATAGTGGTGTATCACCCATCGTAGCTGCGGCTGCTGAAAGCACACTGTTTAAAGAAAAAAACAGTTGTCAGTATCCAAAGCATTAAGTGTATGATATCTGTAGTCTTTAAATATGTCTCACAGATCATGAATAAAAAGCAAACACTCCAGCAAGAAAACGTGCAAAGGACATGAACAGGCAATTCAAAAATGAGATGGAAGTCACAATTATGAAGAAATGTTCCACCTCACTAAAAATCAAAAACAGGCAAACAAAAATAAGATACCATTCTTCAACTTACAAAAATTTGTAGATTAAAGAAATATGATTATGCCCAGTGATGTCAAGGGTGTGGGGGAAAGGCACACTTTAATATGTTAGTAGTGGAATAGTGAATCAACCTTTCTGGTGGATGACTTAGTAAGTGCCATAAAGATGTTCATATTCCTTTGGTCAAAGTAGTTCCCTTTCTAGGGGTTAATGTTGAGAAAATGAACATACATGCATACAAAAATGAACATGGAAAGATGTTCACTGTAGTACAACAGGGTGGGAAACTATTTCTATAAATATTATAGGCCTGGCAAGCCAATCAGTCTCTGTTGCAACTACTCAACTCAGACACTGTAGGGAAAAACAAGCCATAGGCTATAATCAACAGGGCATGGCTGTGTTCCAATAAGACTTTATTTACAAAAATAAGTAGCTAGAGGCTGAATTTGGCCTATGGACTATAGTCTGCCAACCCATACAATAGCATTTATAATAATAATGATAATTTTAAAAAACCAGACTCATCTAACATATAGACATGATAAACTAATTTATTTTATGCAGCTATTACAACTTTTTTCTCTTCAGTGACTTACAAAAATGCTTATTGCAAAAATATCAGGATACAAAACTGTAGGTTTAGAGTGATCCCAATTTTTTAAAGGAAAGAATATGTAAGCATGGAAAAAGGATTAGGAAGAAATACATAAGGATTTTAACAGTAATGGTTTGAATTTTTTTTTTTTTTGTACTTCTCAGGATCTGAATTTTCTATAATGTATGTGTGCTTTACTTTTAAAATAGAAAAAAAATATTTTAAATGACAGAACTGGGTTTCTGGTGTGAATATAGTTGCATAAGCCAGCATTCTCCCCCTCTTGCTCGTGAAAATAATCCCAAAAAGAGAATGAAAGGAAAAAACTTACCATCTTCCATTTCTAGCAATACCAGACAAACACAACACATTTGTAAGAGGCACAAAAAGCAAACAGATTTTCTCTGGAGCTACAGAGGAGGAAGTATAGAGAATGAGAGGGAGAGCCTAGGGCAGCAGATTTCAGAGACCCCAAACAATGCCCTTCTAAAGGGGGATGGGCACTCCCGAGGGGCAAAGGCAAACCCCATCTTCTGCAAGAAGGGTTCACTGATGGGGGTGAGCTGGGCAGCAGCTAGGAGTAGATCCAGTGCCATGGGCCTGAAGTGCATACAATCTGTGGGTCCCTTTTATGAGGTACAAATGTATTTATTTAGAATGCACAAAGAAAGGGTATTAAATGTAACATTTAAGCTGATAAATTCTACACACACACCACCCAAAATCCAGAAAAATAATGTTTCTAATAATTAACTACAACTATCTGCTTTACCCGCCTCTATAATAACCCCCTCTGTGACACCCCATCTCAAAATTCTTTCCCTGTATTTTGTGGCTGCATAGTCCTTGATCACTTCATCACAGGACAATAATTTTGTTCCTGTGAGCTTTCTGAAGAAATCTCTAGAAGAGGAACAACAGCCAACTAAAAGATGACTGGGGAAACCACATCAAAATGACCCCAGGGGCACTCTGAACAGCTTATCTAACATCTAAAACTGTAACAAATTTGAGTATTGTAAGTTAGAAAAGGAAAAAGAAACTAAAGAAAAGCAGAAGAAAGGAATTAATAAAAATAAAAGAAGTATTAGTTAGTTGGAAAATAAAACATAGTAGAACTAAAAGCTTTTTTTGGAAGGTGGGAGAGACGGTTAATCTGCTAGCTAACTCAGTCAGAAAAACAAAACAGAAGAAACAGTAAATATACAAAGTAAGAAATATTATAGGGAAATAACTACAAAATCTAAGCAAACTAAAGGGACCCTAAAAGACTACTTTGCTAAATTCGAAACAAATACATTTGTAAACCTAGATGGATAGGCAATTTTTGAAGAAAATGTAATTTACCTAAACTGATACCAGAAAAAGAGAAAATGTAAACAGACCAATTTTCATGGGGAAAAAAAAAATGAGGAAAGTTGACAAAAAGCCTCATCTCCTAAAAAGTACCAGATCCAGCTGGTTGCCTATAGAATTTCCACCATATATTTCAAAGAACGGGAAATCCCAATGTAATTTAAACTATTCTGGAACATAAAAAATGGAAGAACACCATATTTTCTGAAGTGTGCAACAACAAAATGTAACAAAGATTTCAAAAATAAAGTCACAGACCATCTCTTATGATTACTCGGGCAAAACCCCTCAATAGAACACCAGATCGTCAAGAGTTTAGCTGAACCGCCTCATGGTATTGTTGCCTTGGTATCCATTTGTTGGGCCAAGCGGCCTGCAGGGATTTTAAACGGACACTAGCCCCTCATGAAAGCAGGTGACCTAGATAGCAGCCTCAGAGCCATAGTTACATAAACGAATGTAAGTTCCCATTAAGACTTCCCCAATAGCCCTTGTCATCAACAGTCTCTCCTGCCTCCCAGTGCCTGTACGCCTTACGCGCCTCTTAGATAAGACCATTGTGGGGCTTACCAAACCCGCCGTAGCTTGGGAACCCCTAAGCACTCCATCTATGGACCCTAAAGAAGGCATGCGCCCCAGTCATGCCCTTCACTGTCTGTATTCTGCCTTGACCTCCTCCGGTGGCCCCTCAAGGCAAGCTATGCACTTCCTCCAGGACCTGTGAGTAATAAACGTCTCTGTTTTGATTTCTCTTGTGGTCTGTTATTGAACTGTGGCTCACCATCCAACACCCTGTGCTCCGCTTAACAAATGTTAATTTAATGAAGTCATAACACAAACAGAATCCGGGACATTAAAAGAACAAAAGCATCCTAACCAGGTGGAGTTTTGCCAGGAAAACAGACAGTTTAATTTTAGGAGACACATTAATATAGTTCATCATATGAACAAGTTTAAGTGGAAAAAGCACAATGCAACATCTATTCTTGATAAAAATGTTCAATGGTATAAAAATGCCCCCTTAACATGGTAATAAATCTATTCCTGCCTAACAGCTTGCACCATGCTGAAGAGAGAAATCCCAACAGCACCTTCAATTAAGTCAGGAACAAAACAGAGATACAAAGACTTAACTGTCGTTTAACTCTGTACAGGAAGAACTAGCCTATATAATTAGACAAGAAAAAGAAACTAGGGCTAAAAATATCGATTAGGAGGAGGTAAAATTATCACTATTTTCAGATAATAAGGTTGTATACCTTGAACACCCAAAGACAAAAATAATTGAAAGCTACTGAAATAATAAAAGAATTTAGGAAGATAATAAAGTAGAAAAATTGTAAAGAATTCAATAACTTTCGTATTTACAAACAATAACCAGATAGAAGATATAGTGGGGGAAAAGATCCCTCACAACAGCAATAAAAAATATAAAATAGGGGCGTCTGGGTGGCTTAGTCGGATGAATGTCCGACTCTTGATTTCAGCTCACATCATAATCCCAGGGTTGTGGGACTGAGCCCTGCATTGGGCTCCGTTTTGGGCATGGAGCCTGCTTAAGATTCTCTGTCTCTCTCTCTCTGTCTCTCTGTCTCTCTCTCTCCTGCCCTTCCCCCACTTGTGCACACTCTCTCTAAAAAAAATAAAATAAAACAAAATAAACAGAAATTAATTTAAGAAACATGATTATAAAAATCTTAAAAATATCACTGAAAGACCCAAAATACTTACTATCTGAGCTAATGGGGAGTCACACCATGTTCTTAGATTGTATGTATTTAACATGATCTTATTGTAAGTATCAGCAGTTTTTCCCCCTTGGAACTAGGCAAAGATCCACATACAAGATACTATGCCGAGCTTCAGGAAGACTGCAAACATAAGTCAAATAAGAATTGTTCCATAACATGTTGCATGGGACCTCATATTCTTGCATCATGCTGGACATTGATAATTTCTTGTAATTACAACTATCAAAATATTAAAAACAAATCTATATATGCTGAGATTCAGAAAAGGCAACTGGACTTAGTAACAAAGAGGTTACTGCAGACCTTCAGGAAAGTAATAGTGGGGCTGAAAACTAGCCTTGTAGCCCTTAGCAAAAGCCACTTATTTCAATGCCGAAGGAAAGCAGTGGAACTTTTCACCTGGTTACAGGGGTTTCATCTTCCTGCTCCAAACACATATTTAAATAAAGTAAAATAAAATACAGCTACACACACACACACACACACACACACACACACACACAATCCCACATAACCAAATTCAGAAGGCATCAGAAGTAAGGAGGAAATATAAAGTCAGAATGTTGTGCTGGCCTAACGCTGAATTCTTACAGTGTTACCAGACCCCAATTAACCCTGCAGGGATGAGATTTGAACTCGATTTTAATAGAGTCCATTATAGAGACTAGAGTGAACACCCTCTCCAGCTGAAAGGGAGCTGGACTTGAGGGGTTTTCTCAGCATGAAGTTGGAAGCTTTACGAACCGTGGGGAGCTACTCAATTGGTGGTGTCTTCTGAAACTGAGATGTTAACATTAAAACCTCACCGGGGTGCTTGGATGGCTCAGTTGGTTAAGCGTCCAACTTTGGCTCGGGTCATGATTTCATGGTCTAAGAGTTCGAGCCCCGCACCGGGCTCTGTGCTGACAGCTCAGAACCTGGAGCCTGCTTCGAATCTGTGTCTCTCTCTCTCTGCCCCTCCCCCACTCATGCCCTCTCTCTCTCTCTCTCTCTCTCTCTCAAAAATAAACAAACATTAAAAAATTTGAAAAAAAAACCCCAAAACATTAAAACATCACCAAATGCTGGAGAATCTATAGCCTCCCCCGAAAGGTAACTTCAAAATCTTGAACCCAGGGCTAGTGGGCCTCTCCAGGAAAAGGACTCCCGTTCGACCAGCTCACACTCAAAATTGCAAAGCATGGGAGAAACACCCCACCGTGAACGGGCGTCAACACGCACGGCACACACAGGAGCTCACACCCAGGAACTGCAGATGAGAGGCTGATTTGAGAGAGGCTTCCAACAACTATTTCTAAAATGTTTATAGAGTTAGAGGCAAGAGTGGTAAAAAACAAAAACCAGAAAGGAAACTTGGCACCGGGGAGGCAGACAACTGGTTCCAATGAAGGTTTCGGTAAGATGTGAGTGATACCTGCATGCCGTAAACCAAAATGGAAAAACAATAAGGAAGTGGGAGAATGAACACATCTTACGAGCTGTTCATGTACCGGGCACCATCCTAGAATGTAACTTTCTTACAGAACTGCCATGACAACTACCCTAGGGGGCAAAATAATTATCCCTATATATATATATATTTTGAACGGGGCCTCAGAGTGTTTAACTTACCCAAGCTCACACAACTCAATAGGAACTGGAACCCCAACTCAGGGGTTCCCCTACCTCTTTAGACGGAGGAACTACAGCTGCTGAAGGGGAAAAAAATGTAAAATTGAGGGCTCAGTATCACCGGGGAGGCAGGAGAGGATTCAAGAACATTGATTGTAAAGGAAGGAGGATACTCCTTTCACTCTGTCTGTGAGAAGGAGAAGTATTTCGAGATGAGCGAGGACGTTCAAGGGCACTGAAGGCTAAGTTATCATGCGATGTGTAACACTAAGAACGTCTCCAAACTGGAATCTTCTCCTATGCACGCAATTATTCCAGCAGGGGAGGGAAAAACTGATCTGACTTCAATTTGTTCAACATGCATTTTCTAAAAAAAGGGTATTTGCCACAAGTAATTACTGTGAAGTGGGAGCTATTCCTGGTTAGAAAGTTTTTAATCATGAAGTGGTATTTGACGATGTAATTATTTCCACGGGCCAAAAAAACGAGCTTGTCACTGAACTATAGTAGTAACTGGGTTTGACCACAGAGAAAAATGGTGTGTGTTGCTGATAACACACGGTCACTAAGTTTATGGGAGTAACAGTAAAATATACATTAATGAAGGTTTGCCACTCTGTGAGGGGTATTGTAAAATAACACTGGGAACAGTTTTATGCTCGATTTTGTTCCTAAAGAGGGGTGACCTTGGGCAAGTTGTCTGGGCTGCAGGCTCCCTTCCGCAGAAGGCGGGAGGAGTCCAGGATCTCCAGGCCCTTCTGACTCCAAATTCCACTTTACTCAGGCCTCCTTCTGCCCAGCAAGGCTGGTAACATCAAATGCTCTGGAGGCAACGGTGAGCTCAGTTTTCTCTTAATGGTCTCAAAACATTTTAAAGATGAATTTGCAATAAGTTCCTCTTCGACTACTGAACCACAATAATTTCGAGCCAAAAGTGGTCAATGATGGTGAACTGTAACTCTACCCAGGGAGGAAAATGAGTCACTGAAAAATTCCTTAGAGGGTTTCTCGTTCAACCTCCTAAGCTTACGGATAAGGATCTGAGGTCCAGAGATGGAGAGCAGGATTGCCACTGAGGGCGGACCTTGGCCTGGAATCTGTATCTTCCAGGTCCTCATCCAGGGCTCCATACCATGCTGATGAGAGTCAGGTCAGCCGAATCATGGCAGAAGTACATATACAGCTGTTGAGCTAATGAGGCCTAGAAAAATCCATTAATGTTAATGAGGATAGCAGGAGCGGCGGTAGTGGTTACTCATCAGACACCCTTCCTCAGCCCTGCCCTCTCTTCCAAATCTGGAAGCACTAGCTTCTAGAGCAGCTGAAGAGAAAGAGAGAGGAAAAAATGGCATACTGAAGACACAGACTGGCTGAAATGTTTGTTGAGGGCTCTCTGGACTAGTCAGCAATAGTCAGGAGGAGAGCAGAGGACTCTGGTCAAAGGTCTGTGTCTGTGAAGAGGGGAAGCCTTAAATGATTTCAACAAGAATGCCTATTTTTCCCAGTAGAAGCTCAACCCTCTGTCTGTAACCCATGACCTCTTTTAAATTAAAATTTTCCTCAATGTCATGAAGGGAGAAACGTCTTACTTCCTCAGTCGTGAATTCCCTGTGGAGCCAAGGAAATGACACCTCCCTTCTCTATGCCTCAGTTGCAAATTGGGGCTAATAAACTCACAGTTCAGTGAACCTCAGGGTTGAGAAGAGGGTTACATATTTGATAAAGGGTATGCTTAAGGGATGAGTAGAAGGAGCAAGAGGAGGACTTTGGTGTTGATGATGTTCCCTTTGACTCCTGATTGGAGCTGGGGCGAAGAGCTCAGCCTTTGGACAAGGTGGATCTGGTTTAAAAGCTGGGTTCTGCACAATCTAGGGCAAACCACATCATCTTTCGGAGTCTTGGTTCCTTCAAATTTAAATTTGGAATAATGATAGTACCTATCTCACTGGAAAAACAATTTGGGAAGAGACCCAAGGCCAGTGTATTCTTCTGATGTTACTCATGGAAACAATAGCATGTGGGGCTTTCTGAAAGCTAATTTAGAAAAGTAGAACCACTGTCCATGGATGTTCTTCATGATTAAACTATGCCAGTGGCGTCAGTAAAATCACTAGACAGAATTTCCCCCAGTGGTCAGAGCTTAGGAATTTTGCAGCTTCCTTCTGGAAATATGGTCTTGCTTCCATCTCAGTTTCAAATGCTGGGCAATCCCAGGTTCAGAGAAAAGCTGTTTGATGGGCCCAATATGAAACAAACACTCCACTAACACACACTGGAAGAGCCGTTATTGTTTATGGCACACTTTCTCATCTGTTGCTCACAACCCTAGCAGGGAGGCAGAGTGAATGTTGACTCCATTTCCCCAGAAGAAGACACTGAGGCTGTGCAAGTTCAAGTGAAGCTACTTTCCTAAGTAAATTGCCAACCGATGGAAGGCTCTTCTGATGACACAACACTGCCTCTCCCTCCACCTGACCAAGTTTGAGAATATTACTCTCGCCTAAATCAAATGTCCAGGCAGAAGCCAAATATGCCTAATATTAGTAATCAGTAACATTTTATCCATCATGATACCAACATATCAAATAAGACGCAGACCATAAGTTTACATATATTCACATACATAAAGTATGGGGGAAATTGAAGAAGGAGGTACTCATAAAGTGAGCTATCTGAGACCATGGAGCTGGTCTATGGGACTCGAGACCACAGACGGCCAAACTCGATCTGTGTATTTCCCCTTTTGGGTCCCTCTGTGTTCCTGGATGGTGCTTTTGTGGAGCTGGGCTCGCACTCCTATACTTCTGTCATCACCATGCCAGGAGGGGATGAGAGACTGGTGGAGCAGAGTCTCCCCAACCCCCTCTTCATGTATCAGTGCCACACCCTCCATTCTACAAATTCACCGGCAAGATGCAAGTGCTTATTTCTGTGCAGCACTGAGATTTTGAGCTTGTGTGTTACGCAGCATTATTATGACTGTAGTTGACTATACACGAGATAAATGTCGAAAAATAGGGAATTTGATCAATTGCAACACTATTGCAATTGATCAAAGTCACTATTATTAATGATAATGATCTATACACATATCAACTGGAAAATATCTAAAATAGATTAAGAAAAAAGCAAGTTATAAATATGTATGTATAGTATGAGTCCTTTCTTATAATATATATACATATGTGTGTTTACATGTACAGGAAAGAGCCTGGAGAGAAATACAACAAGTTTCCCAGTGTTTCTCTCTAGGTGGCAAGAATATACATGTTTTCACTTTCTTCTTTATAAACATCCGTATTTTTTATATTAAAGTTTTTTATTGTTTATTTTTGAGAGAGAGAGACAGAGAGAGAGAGAGAGAGACAGAATGTGAGCGGGGGAGGGGCAGAGAGACAGGGAGACACAGAATCTGGAGCAGGCTCCAGGTTCTGAGCTGTCAGCACAGAGCCCAATGTGGGGATTGAACTCAGGAACCACGAGATCATGACCTGAGTCCAAGTTGGATGTTAACCAACTGAGCCACACAGGCGCCCCTGTTTCTTTTTGTACTAAAAAAAAAAAAAAGCTTACAGCAATTTTAAGTCAAAATGAAAACAATAAACTGATTTCATTTAGAAAAGCAATGAAAACTTACACAGAATTCTGGTTATAGTTTGCCAGGTATCATTGGCCTTCGATAGGAAAAGAGTTTTCTTCTCCTAAAGAGTTAAGGATATATATTTTAAAAATCTGGCAACTGAAGGCTGAAGTATACTTCAAAACTTAAAGCAAATTCCCATCAACATACCAAAGACAGACTAGCTTGTTCCCCAAACTTGTCTGTTTCTTGCATCTACTAATGAAAAGTCTTTGTTTCAGACTTTGAGTAGCATATTTGTAAATTAGCCCTCATACAGTTTCCCAAAGGTAAAGTTAACCTTCTCTCCCACCTTTAACGCTTGATGATATATCCTTGATTTTCTCATAAAATCCCCAATCCAGGCACAACGATTAAGAAAGTGCAGACTCTAATGAAAATAATCTCATTAGTGTCAGGGAAAGAGAAAGCTTATCCAATTAAAAGGACTAAAGTTTGGTATTAGAAACAGAAGCTATGAACATGATCGATAACATGGACAAATGGGACACAGAGGATGGTCTTTAAGTCTACTGGCAATCTCTGTGAAATATGTCTGCCTAATACCTCATTCAGGTATAGGGGGGAGTCACTGAAAACATTTGACCAAAAAAAAAAAAAACCAAAAAAAAACCCCACCCAACTCTGCCAGTGATCAGCTAGCATTTACAGATCCCAGACGTGGCTTGCAAAAAACGCTCTGCCTAATTTTCCTGCAGGTGTTTCTGTTCCCCTAGACTGCCATTGCACTATCGGGGGCCCACTGCTCTCTGGTGTTGAGGATTATGGTTGTTTTAGTCACAAGACACGAAGCAGACCTGTGGTTTCAGGAAATATTAAAGACCTGTTTGCTTGCAGAAAAATGACAGAAACTTTCATCTCTGTTAACCAGCAAGTAGTCCCTTTCTCTAATGGCCTATTAGGAGAGCACAGGGAGGAACAGGTCCTCAGAACACTGTGCCACACAGCCCGGTGCCTGGAAGAAGGCCCATATGGTTCTTATACCTGGTGATCACTGATGTGGTTGCCAGGGACCTCCCATTATCAGAAAACGGTCCCCGACAGCTTTCTGTTACATGTTACATAATTATGGTGAGTGTGTGTGTGTGTTTGAAGCCACATAAAAGTGACTTAAGTTTTGGTTGCTACCTACAACTCAAATGGTCTCTAGCTGAAATTCACGATCCAAATCTCTCTTCACAGTGCTTCATTATTTTATAACAGGTTTCTGAAAGTGCTGTTACTTTGATGTTGTTACTGTTATATATTATCCTTTGTGAAAAATCTATCAAATCATGTTCTCTCCTAAAAGTTGCATCTTTCTACTTAACAAATATATCTCTACAGATACTATGTATGTGGGTTCATTTATAAAAATATGAGAATGGTGGGTAAAACTTTTAATACTTTATATCCCATCTTTTTAAAAAATGTTTATGTTTGGGGGGGGAGGGGCAGCGAGAGAGGGAGACCGAATCCCACGTGGGCTCCACACACAGGGCAGAGCCCGATGTGGGCCCCAAACTCGTGAACCATGAGATCATGACCTGAGCTGAAACCAAGAGTTGGACGCCTAACCGACTAAGTCACCCAGGCACCCCTATTTTGTATCCCATCTTAAAGGAGGCTTAAATGAATATAGATAGTAATACAAAACGATATAAGTTAAAATACATAGATGAAGACACAACAAAGCCAGGAGTGGAGTGAACATACGACACCTATTGTGGCACCTTCTCATGTACTTGCTACAGGTACCGAGCTTTCTGCTGTGAGCAGTGATGTGACTTGGGGTTCACAGGACCAGGGGAGCAGAGGACCGGAGGAAGCCGCTTGCTTAGGACAAAGACGGCTAATTCTACTCAGCTAAACCTGAGGGAAACTTCTCCCTGGGTCTTCATTAAGGGGCTGCTGTGGAATGCAACGAGCACATCTTCAAGGAAAACGTTGCACAAAAGCAGCCGGCAGTATCCTGGGGCTGAGTCTTAACAACAGCCCTCAGAGCAGGCTGAGAGCATCAGCCCTGCTCCTTAGGGACCAGAACAATTTGATCGGGGCACACAGTTCTGCTGCATCTCGGCACCCGATCCGGGGACGGATGGATCCGGGAGCAAGCAGAATGACTGTTTGTAACTTTTTTAAAGGCTGCAGAAGGCCGTCTTCCAATGAAGACTTAGCTGGGAGTGGGAAACACAGGAAGAGGAGTAGGTGTGGTACAGCGGACGATGAGGGCAGCTTTAGGGATGCTGCCAGGGGGATGTGCAGCGGGAGACGCAGGGTAGGAGACTGGGACGGAGATCTGGGCTGGTCATGAAGACCAGAACCACCAGCAGGCAGGGCAGGTTGAAACAATGGGAGAAGAGCCAACCCGGCTGAGGGAGTGACAACAGAAGGGGCTGAGGACCCGCAGATGAGATAGCTGCTCAAGAAGAAAAGGAAGCAGCAGATTTTCTTCCTTTTTCCATAACACGCAGAGCGAGGCTCCCAATGTGGCCTCCACACCCCTAGTCGCACCCCCGCACCTTTCAAGTGTCTCTTGCTATCCGCCCGTCCTTTTATCCTCTGGGTACAAGCGCTGCCTTCAGTGTGGGGAAAATGAATTCAAGACCCGGGGCCTGCAGGGCAGCACGTCCGCTTCCTCCACCTCTGGGCTCCTCTGGGCCACTTCTAAACGCCATTTTCCACACATATGCTCACAGCCTTACCATCTGCCTGCTCACGTTCTTCAACTCCACGTGACACACAAGAATGGGTCACGTTTGACGGGGGCCAGGCGGGTCCCCCTCTTAGGCAGCCGGCTCCGGCTGGCTCCCGGCGGGTCCGAAGCTGCTTCTCCATGCCGTGATGTCATGGTTCTGGGTTTTGCCATGTTCCTTTGTCAACCAGGATCTGTACTGCGCATGAGTTGTGTGCTCACCTTGGGGGGGGGGGCGGGGGGATGAATTTGCATACATATTCTCGGGCTGAGGGTGGTTTATGCAGACAAGAGTGGGCATGGCCAAGTTCCCCAGAAACCCGAGTTTAGATACTGCTGGAAGTGAGGGGCTCTACCCCTGCCCCAAATGGGAGGATGCCACTGGGAGTTCACTCAAGCTCATCCTGAAGAAAAGAAGGATCAGAGAACTTGCTGATGGTTTTCATTAGGACTAAGACCATCCTAAAGGAAAGAAGAATTCGATGCCTGGGGGGACGGATCTGGCAGTTGGTGCTTTCAAGAACGACTGCTCCGCGGGTTTGGCAATATCATACTATAAGCTCCCTTCTAGAGGTGCCAGAGGAGAGGAGTGCTGGGTCCTAGGTACCGTCTTGAACTGGGGGCTGCCCTGAAGACAAGCAGGGCCTTCTGGAACAACTGCCCGGCAGGGACACTGGAAGCCGTTTGAGAGGAGCCAAGGGCAGATGAGTATGAGGAACAGACAGAAGGTGGGGCAAACAGCAGCGTGAGCTACCATCTGTGGAATGGCCATGGTGTGTCCAGCCCTGTGCTAGGCATTGCACATGCGTGTATATTACCTGATTTGGTCATCGTAAAATACCATGCTCCAATCTCCATCTTACAGATGAAGAAACTGAGGATCCAGATGATGAAGAAACTTGCCCAAGGTCTCAATTACTAAATGGTTGAGTGGGGATCTGAATCCCAAACCCCCTGCTTAGCCCTTTCTTTATGCTTATTCTCTAACCCCTTGTTATTCAGGACCAGCACAGAGCAGTGTCAGCAGGGAGCTTGTGAAAAATGCACGCCAGACCTCTCAAATCAGAATATACGTTTCAGGTGATCTGTGTGTGCCCAAGTCTGAGAAGGGTGACCCCTAACACTGCAGACACTGCAATGTCTGGTTAGTTCAGTGTCATGGGAATGGTAACACAATGTGGAATAATCAGAGACCAGTTTAGAAAACAGCAAATTGGGACAATGTCTTTGGGGGAATAATTTGGCAGTATCTATTGAAAATTTATTTATATTTAATGATTATTTATTTTTGAGAGAGAGAAAAAATGTGAGCAGGTGAGGGGCAGAGAGAGGGAGACACAGAATCCGAAGCAGGCTCCAGGCTCTGAGCTGTCAGCACAGAGCCCGATGCGGGCCTTGAACTCACAAACCGCGAGATCGTGACCTGAGCTGTGATGCGTAACCGACTGAGCCCCCCAGGAGCCCCAGGCAGTATCTACTGAAATTTAAAATGTACATTCCCTTTAACCTAGAAATGCTACTTCAAGGAATTGATTCTACTTGTAAACTGACACATACGTGCAGAGATAAACAAAGATCACAATTGTGTAGAATAGCAGACCTAAATGTGTATCAACAGGTGCATCAGGGAGGCTCCCAAGAGGGAAAAAAATGGCATATTCAGATTATGACAATCTGAGAAGGGCTTAATAAAGGGATTATTAGCAAAGCTGTGTGTAAAGCAGAAGAGGAAAGCATAGTGCAATGGTTCTCAAACTTAAGCGTGCATCAGAAGCACCTGGAGGGCTTGTCCAGATGCTGGACCCCATCCACAGAGTATCTGAATCAGTAGGTCTGAGGGGCCTAGAAACCTGCATTTCTAAGTTTCCAGCAGCCATAGTCTAGGAATCGCTTTCACAGGGAAGTAACCTAGGACTAGTAAGAATGAAGGAGAAGCCTCCAGACCCAATGGGACATGGCGAGAGACAAACTGCTGGAACCCAGGAAGAGATGGTCATGTAGAGAAAGCACCCGAGATGACCTGTATGGAGCAAGGCAAGGGGATAAATATCCAACCTCACTCTCCTCCCTCCTTTCTGTCTCATGTTGGGCTTCCCAAGGCTGAACCCAACAAGATACCAGAAGGAAAGGAGGCCTGATGATGCATTATGCATTCCATATAGGGCCTCCTGTATGCAGACAGAGGACAGAAAGGGTGGCTGAGGGGTCTGGAGGGGCAACAGGAAAATATCTGGCATGAGAGCAGACTGGTTGCATGAAGTCACGCAGAGCTCTGCAGTCATGAGCAAGAACAAAGCAGCAAAGGCTGAATGATGAACACTCTGATGCTGCCATTTATGTCTGAATGATGCAGAATATCCCTGCCAGGGCACAAGAGGCTACGAACAGTGGGTGCCTTGGCCTCTGGGGCCCTGGGATTCTGGGAGTGGGCAACGCAACAGAGGAGGTCAGAGGGGCCAGTTGGTGGGCCTGACCAGAGAACCACGTGGGAGGAGCTGTCAGCATCCAGAGACTGTCCAGCAAGGTCCGGCACCAATGGGACCCGGGAGGGGACCCCAGGCCACCACTGCACACCCTCATGTGAACCGTACTGAGGGACCTCATTGGGGTGGGTCTCAGCCTGGATATACATTCGAACTACCAGGGAGGCTTTGAAAATCGCCGCACAGGCCCTGCGGTAGACGTTCCAATTGACGTGGCCTGCGGTAGGGCTGGGCTGGTAAGTAGGAATGTCCCAGGTGACTGTGCCCTGTGCTGAGTGGTCACTTTCTGCTGACAGCCTTCCCTTGGTGGCAGCCAGCATGACTCTCTGTGTTGTGGTGGCATCCACAGAGGCTTTGCTGGCCCCATTCGAGCCACTCCAGGATTCACCATCCTTTACTTTCAGTAGTCCCCCAAAACAGAGGACAGGGTCCTTGTCACCCCATCTCCTGCCCCCCCAGGAGTAGGGGCAATGGGAAGAGGATGCTGCCTACCTCTCTTCTCTGTGTAAGGGTTGGGGGCACAGTGGGGAGATCACCTTCGCTACGGTGGGATGAGGCACGAGTACTGAGGTTGTTACTGTAATTAGAGAGAATAGTTATTATATTTAGAGAGAATAGTAATTTACCAGCAAATCACCTTGTAGATCTGAAGACCCGGAAACAATGAACACCTCTGAGTAATCCAGAGTCGCGGCTGGGGTGTGGCCTGGAGAAAAGGTTGTGACTCTTAAAACAATACTGAATGGAGTGAAAACGGAGATTCACAGATTTAAGATTCACAAAGCTGAATACGCTCAATAAAAATTGTGAAAAACTTTAGAAAACCGAAACCTCCCTAAAAATGTACTGTTTAAAACATCCCTCACCAGGAACAGCGTCTGTAACCAGTTGGCCTGCACAACCCAGGTATTCTCCCCACCAGAGCTACATAAAACAACTCCCACTGCCTCCTCCACTGTTTCAGAGGTTACACTTCCTCCCAGTGCTGTTTTTCTAAATTTAGAATGTGAAGTTGACCACTCACAGAGCTTTAGTTAGGGTGACATGTGTTTTATGAGAATAACATACAGTCAACCTCCTGCAAAATCAGCCTTTCTTAAAGTCAAGATTCCTGTTTCCAAGCGGGTCAGCAAACAGGACTTCCAACGATGCATTGAGAGAGGGTTGCTTCTGGAACATTCATCCTGGAATGAAGGAAAATTCCTCAGGGAGACCATCCTAGTTTGTCGGCGGTGGAACTCTGCCTATTAGGGTAGCCAAGCCTCTGTCTGCTAAGAAAAGCAAAGAAACCTTCAAGTGGGGGAAGTTCTAACTGGGAACTGTGAGCGAGAGCAGAAGTTAAGGCTTACAAGAACAGTCCGAGCCGTGCTGGAAAGGATCTGGGTCAGACGAATCTTTCACAGACCCTCCCGATAATTACTCTTGAATGGATCACCTCCCACCAGCGGTGATGGTGATAATCAGTGGCAAACAAGAGAGGAGTTTTGAATGAAGTGCATGCTGAACACTTTACTGTGTTGAGTCCAAAGCATGAGATCTTTACAACAGTCCTGTAACACGGATACTACCGTTGTCTCCATGTTACAGAGAAGCCACATGGTCACCGGTTACACGGTTGGACGGTGGCTAAACTGGGGTTCAAACCCACTGTGTTTGATGCCAGAGCCCAGGCTCCAAACTACCACATGGCTGGCTTCTTGTAGCCAATGTTATTGAGCACTATGGATGATCTGACTCGAATCTTCATGACAACACTACAAGGAAGGTTTTATTGCCCTCATTTTGTAGACGAGGACAATGAGAGATAAGTGGTTTGGGGGACTTGCCCAAGGTGACATCCTTAGGTGTGTGGCTAAGCCAGTGTTTAAACCAAGGCACGTCTCCCGACCTTTAGACCAAACTTCTCCCTTCGTGTTGCAAAAGACAAATATCTGACTGAGGTCGGACAAAGGTGGGGCAAGGGCCAAGGGCAACGGCAAGGTCGAAACGGGGAGTGGAAAGTGATGGGCTAGAAGGCCTCAGAGGAGCACACTGTGTCACTTGAGACCGGTAGGTTACTTCGGGGCTGGCCGGGTGAGCAGGAGCAGCCACTCGTGAGATAAGAGTGGGACGAATGCCCTGCTCTCAGGAGGTGAAACAGAAAGGATTAACCACGTTTACCATCTCAGAGGGGTCAGGACATCCTAGGGACTCTGTCCCCCACCACTTCCTCCATGGATCTGATTTTTGGATACTTTCACCTGCTTGTCCTAGTGTTTAGTTCTGAACCTCCCCGCTCAGAGAGCCAGTAAGCTCATGCTCAGGAGCAGCTGGCACGGGGAGCGCGAGCCGGGATGAGCCATAGGGAAGTGGCCAGAGAAGGACGCAGAGGTGGAGAGGGGAGGAGGGCAACAAAGACTGGGACGCATAGCACAGGAAGGCAAGGGACTGCTCTGGATGTTAAGGTCCCAGGGCTTATTCCCAAACTGGCAAGTTCTTTCTGGTTTTGCCCATAATGTGTTCTTCAGTTAGCCAAAAAAGCTCCAAAATAAATAACAAAACAAACAGCCTGATGACTTTAAGAACACGATCAAACTTCTGAACTGTATAAACAATTTAAAAGTCCTGACTTAGTAGCTTTGCGACCTTGACCAAGTGACTAAATCTCTGTGACTTGGTTTCCTCATCTATGAAATGGGCATAATACTAGTCCCTCCCTAATAAGATTATTATGAAAATTAAGTGAGTCAGCACATATAACACACTTAGACTAGTACCTGGCCCTCTGCCACATGGATATTGGCAATTGTTGTTGCCTTCTAGCTGTGATCATTGACTAAGTTTTAAAATATATTTACATCGAGATTACTGGAGTGCAGCATTCACAAGGCTCTAAGCAGTCAACTTCTAGGAAAGAAATCAACATGTTCAGTTTTACTGCTGATTCTGGCTGGGGAGCGGATAGAACGCTAACGAAAGACCAGATCCCATTCCACGAATTTTAAATGCAAATCATCCTAAATCAAAGCTCTGGGTTTTGATAAATTAGCAGTAATTACGACACACTTCTAGAAGAAAAAAAGTTTAGTTTTGCCCCAAAACGACTTTAAAGACAACAATGTCTTTAAGTCTGGGGACCTCTTACGTTTATTGCCTGAACATGGGAGGATGTTTCGTGCCTTTACACATTTGTGCCAATTGGTTTCTCTGCCCGTAAGGCGTCCGTCTCTACCTCCCCAGGCCTCATAAACTCCTAATCATACATCAAAAGGCAGCCCAGGCATCTCCTCCGTGCTGCTCCCACACTGTGTGTAGATTTACACTATATACTTTTCTCCATGATGTAATGGCTTATGGTTAGCTTCCCTCATGAGATTTTGAGCTGTGAGGACAAAGACCGGGTTCCAATTATCTTTGTGTCTCCATCACTTAGCATAGGGTGTTCATCCATCTGTTCCTTAACAAGAATGTATGGAAAGCCTACTGTATGTCAGGCACCACGTGAAACTCTGAGGAAGGACACAGCAGTGAGCAAGACCACGGCAGTGAGGGACACCAGGATGGAGATAACCAGGTTATGAATTTACTACCTTCCTCCTCAAACAGGGCAGCCTTCCGGAGATCTATTAAGATGACCTTGGGAATAGAAGCCAAGCAGGAAGGAACAGGATGAAACAAAGTCTCATATCGAGGACAATTAAACTGCTCTTTCACTCTCAGATTTCTTTAATGTGAGCCAGAAACAGACTCCTTTATTTTTATTTGTATTTATTTAAAAAAAAATTATCTTTTTTAATTTTAAGAGAGACACAAAACGTGAATGGGGGTGGGGGGCGCAGAGAGAGGGAGACACAGAATCCGAAGCAGGCTCCAGGCTCTGAGCTGTCAGCACAGAGCCTGACGTGGGGCCCGAACCTACAGATGCTTAACCAACCGAGCCACCCAGGCACCCCGGAAACAAACTCCTTCAGATGACTACAATTATTATTTTTTTTTTCTAGGAGAGTTGAATTTAATGGAATGGGGAATAGGAAAAAGGGAGTGGAATAAAGGTTGAGCCCAGCTACTGGACCTATGGTCAATCCCGTTACAATCACCTCCCCTGATCATCCTCGTCTCCAGTAAAGTTAGTCGATTCCTGAAACCTAAACACAAGCCATGTGGATTTCTGTGGAAACTGGATTTGCGGGCTCGACTAAAGAGCCCAGAAACCAAGGCAGCACATGAGGATGTGGAAGTGAAGAGGCCGAAGCATGAAAAACAAGGCCCTGGAAGTCTCTGGAGATCATGGGAAATGCTTTGGTGTTTCCAGGCCTTTCCATTTGAATTTCAAAAGATTTCTGGGTTGGGGGTGGGTAATTTGGGGCTCTGGATTATGAATGTGAGGGCAATACCTGGGAGGGAACACCCGATTAAAGGTCTGGAGGAGGAAAGCTGTTTTAGTTGAGCCCATAGGACCTCGAGGCTCTAGGGCCAGAGGCTAGAGCTCTTTGTCTGGTCTGGCGTAGCTGACAGGGAGCTGGGCAGGGCCGGGGGGCAGGGCTGAGAGATCAGCAGAGGCTAGGTCACAACAGGTCTCAGAGACTTAAGAGGAGGATACTTCATCTTAATGGCAAGGAGGATGGAGTCCCCCCCGCAGGTTTAGCCTGAGGAGTCTGAGATCGGTGCTGCCTTCTGGAAAGACAGCCCAGGCTGCAGCACAGAAAGCAGCTCAGGGACGAGGCAGCACGAAGCAGGGGAGTCCGTTTCCAAGCCGCTGCGACAATCTAAGCCAGAGGTAGTGCTGGCTTCTCCCAGGGGACAAGAAGAGCAGCATTTGAGAGAGCCCCAGAGAGCGGGACAAACACGGAGTGAGGAAGCCCAAGGAAACTCAAAGGAGAGTGGACCTGGAGGTTTCTGCCTCGGGGTCAGAGAAGGGAGGTCTGACAGGGAAGGGACATGACCTTTTTGACCTCTGAGGGCCTCGAGCTGGAGGGCTGGGGGGGGGGGGCTGGTGGGCAGAGAGGGTCTACGGCACATGTGGGTCTGACCCGGTTTCCCCTGGTCCAGCTTCTCCTTTCCAGGCCTCTATTCCCCACATCTAAGTAGGAGAGGGGAAGAAGAAGAGGAAGAGGAAGAAGAAATATCCTTAGACTTCTCAAGCCAGGGTAGGCCAGATCCTTTTCCCCTGCCATCAATTTCAGCCTGGGCCCTGCTTTCTGGACGGACCATTCGCTCTATTGTCGCAGGAAGCTTTAGCACCTCCCCCCACAACCCCCTGAAAGGAACTGCTAACAGACACTGTGAACAGGCATTCTCTTATTTGCCACTATTGTAAAACTCATGTAAAGTGACCAGCATTCTTTCCAGCTCCCTTCCCATTCCGGCTGATACCATACGCTTCACAAATAAGAGAGCAAAAAAACAAATTTTGGGAAACTACCCATTAGGTTCAGCTTCTCCCAACAGGGGAGGCGCAGCCTGACAATGTAACTGATGAAGTCTGGTTTATAGGTAGGTAACTTGGGTCGCCGGGATAAAAAGCCTGTGCAAATACAAATCTTCAACTTAAATGCACATCACCCAGATTTGAAATAATGAGCCCCCTTTCCTTTGGGCTCATTAAGTCCGAAGCCAAGGAGGGAGGCCAGGGAGAAAATAAAACATAAATCTATCATTTAGCTTTATAATGTAGAAAGGACTTGAAACTCCCCAAAAGGTAGCAGGAACTGCTTTTAAATCCTGCCTTTTTTCTGCCCCTGTCTACCCCTCACAGCCACCCTAATTAACTGCAGCACAAGTGTCAAACTATGGAACCACAGCCAAAATGCAGTAGGAGCCTGAACCGCGGAGTTCAAAGAGGGCTCATTTGTTTATAACTGTTAGGTAATGATGAGCAGTCACACCGAACATCCTGTGAGAGATCCCACTTCAATTAATAAAAGCCTTGTTTTCTTCAAAGTGAAATGCAAGGAAAGATTAGTACTTTTGAAACTGTGTCTGAACAGGCTCATTTAGTAACGGATAGCGGTGGCTAAAAGCTCAGATTGCCGAGGGTTTAGTGGGCAGAGCCGGGGGCTTGAGTTCTATGATGGGTCACTCACCCACCAGGAAATCCTAACTCGGGTAAGGCCACACACAAGTACAAATTTTACTCAATCCAGAAAGTTTTAAATGTTCATTTTCATTAGGGGACTTCAACTGACATCAAAAATGCATACATTCACTTGCCTAAACAGGGAATCAAGGATTTAAGGAAAGAGGTCAAGTTTTCATCTCTTACTTCAGTTTAAGGTTATAGGTTTGGAAGGCCATGGAACTGATTGGAAACTGGTAGGTGGCTACCTACGTGGGGCTTATGAACGAGGATTCCGTGAATTCTTGGGTAGAAACAGTATATATCTTACTCCTAGAACGCAGAGAGTAAGCTCCTTGACATTAGCCTTGGTAATGATTTTTTGGATTTGACACCAAGAGTAAAGGGAAAGAGAAAGAAAGAAAGAAAGAAAGAAAGAAAGAAAGAAAGAAAGAAAAGAAGGAAGTAAAAGGAAAGAAAAAAGAAAAGAAAAGAAAAGAAAAGAAAAATGAAACAGCTGGGACCACACCAAACTAAAAAGCTTCTGCACAGCAAAGGAACCATCAACACAATGAAAAGGCAACCTACGGAATGGGAGAAAATCATGTGCAAAGCATCCATCTGATAAGTGGTTAATAGCCAAAATATATAAAGAACTCATACAACTCGATAGCAAATAAACAATCAGATTAAAAAATGAACAGAGATTAGGGCACCTGGGTGGCTCAGTTGGTTGAGTGTCCGACTTCAGCTCAGGTCATGATCTATTAGTTCCTAAGTTCTAGCCCTGCATCGGGCTCTGGGCTGACAGCTTGGAGCCTGGAGCCTGCTTTGGATTCTGTGTCTCCCCCTCTCTCTCTGCCCACCCCCTCTCAAAAATAGATAAACATTAAAAAAAAAATGAGCAGAGACACTTTTCCAAAGAAGACATACAAATGGCCAATAAGAATGTGAAACGATTCTCAACATCGCTCATGATCAGGTGAAATGCAAATCAAAACCACAATAAGATATCACAGCACACCTGTCAGAATGGCTGTCATCAAAAAGACAAGAGATAACAAGTGCTGGTGAGAACGTGGAGAAAAGGGAACCCTCATGCACTGTTGGTGGGAATTAGTAAATTGGCAAAGCCACTATGGAAAACAGCATGGAAGTTCCTCAAAAAATTACAAATAGAACTACCATAAGATCCAGCAATTCCACTGCTAGGTGTGTATCCAAAGGAAACAAAATCAGTATCTCAAAGAGGTATTTATAATTTCATGTCCAGGGCAGCATGATTTACAATAGCTACGAGGTGGAAAAAACCTAAGTGTGCATGGATGGATAAGTGGCTAAAGAAAACTTTGTATGTGTACACACACACCCAGGAATATTACTCAGTCATAAAAAAGAGGGAAATCTTGCCATCTGTGACAACATGGGTGGTATTTGAGGGCATTATGCTAAGTGAAATAAGCCAGACAAAGAAAAACAAATACTACATGCTCTCACTTATATGTGGAACCTAAAAACAAACAAACAAACAAACAAACAAACAAACAAAAACCAAAAACACTGAAGTCACAGAAACAGAGAACAGATTGGCAGTTAACAGAGGCAGGGGGTGGAGGATGGGAGAAATGGGTAAAGGTGGTCAAAGCTACAAACTTCCAGTTACGAGATTAATAAGTTCTGGGGATGTAATACCTCAAAGTTGCTAAGAGAACAGATCT
This sequence comes from Panthera uncia, assembly GCF_023721935.1. Lineage (NCBI taxonomy): Eukaryota > Metazoa > Chordata > Mammalia > Carnivora > Felidae > Panthera > Panthera uncia. The sequence goes on along the minus strand of NW_026057582.1, from coordinate 110,186,225 downwards.
TATCACAAGGAATAAAGTTTTAGCTACATGAGATGACGGATATTAGCTAAATTTACGGTGATAATCATTTAATAATATACACATATATCAAATCATTATGTTACATACCTTAAACTAATGCAATGTCTACCTCCATAGAGCTGGGAAAAACAAAACAAAACTCAAAAAATAAAAAAAAAGAAAAAGAAAAAGAAATAGTGTATGTCTCCCCAAGTGGGGAAAATATGGCAGAGGAATTTCTGATCTAGAGAGTTTTAAGCTTCAGCTTTAGAGCGGAAAACGTTCAGATGAGATTATGAGACTGTCCTAGAAGACAATGAATGTGTCCCAGGAAAAACTACCAAAGCTCTGTATTTTCCATAAAGAAATGAGGGCAAGTTGATTGAGTATGCTGTTTATAACTGAAAGGGCTGGCAAATCAAGAGACACTGGGGTAATGTAGTTACCTTGCACTGTGACCTTTGATAGTGAGTACCTTTTCACAGGGATCACCAAGAATGATGGTTGGGACTCATAACCACAAATTAGAAAAAGAAAATGTGCAAGTCAGGGCATGAAACCAAAATGAATGAAGAGATCACAGGTCCTGGTACATAAGGCTGGAAGACTCGGATGGGGGAACTGGCATGAGTTTGCAAGAATTCCTAAGGCAGAGAGAGCACAACTGACCAGCATGGCTTGTTATGGATCCACGTCTGGGTAGTTTGGGTAGTTGCGCAGGTGCATTAAAAAGTACCGATGTGGCAAATTTGTGTACAGGAACTTACACTAGGTACTCAAATATTTGGCGATCTGAATTTTGAAAATCCATGAACCTAAGGATCGAAGCGAGAACAGACAAATGAGGTTAAAAGGGGAGGGTGTGATGAACCCAGGATAGCTAGAAGAGAAGTCGGTTGAAGTTAAGAGGACTGGATTCTGAACAGGTTTGTAATACTTGGTCTCCAGGTCTTAAAGGGTCAGGACGAGAGGTCAGTCAGTAGATATATCTTCAGGAACCTGGCAATCCTGTAGACGGATGCAGTTGTTCGGTGATTGGGGAGAGCAAGCTGAGGACAGAACGGTTCCCATCTTGCCCGATTCCATTTCTTCCTGTGGAGCAAGAAGCAGGTCACTGTAACTGACAACTGTGAATGTCGGAGACCCAGAATGTATTGATTAATCAAGGCATTTGGCAAAGTCTCTCAGGAAATTCTTGTGGACAAGATGGAGAAATGCAGACCAGATGACAGTATAATTTGGGCGACTCATAGTTGGCTGAAAACCTATTCTCAAAGAGTGCTGATGGAAGGGGGCAGGGAGGTGCTAGTGACCTGCCAAATAGCTCTGTCACTGGTCCTATCCTACTCCTCATTACTATGAGTGACTTGGATACAAAGATAGAGGGAACGCTGCAGATGACACACAGCTTTGAAAAAGAACTAATACAATGAAATCAAGATTTAAGAGCTAGCAAATATCAAAATGACTCCAATGGACTGGAACAATGAGCTGGACCAACGAGATGGAATTGGATAGAGATAAATGTGAAGTCTTTCATTTGAGTTCAAAAAATCAATTACATGAAGACAGGGTTGGGAAGGCCTGAACTGAGAATAGTTCCCCTCAATGAAAACTGATAATCTTAGTTGATCACAGCCAAAAATAATCCAATAGTTTGACATGGCTATAAAAACAGCTAATATAATCTTTGGTTACATCAATAGAAACAGAACATCCAAATTAATTGGAAGTAACAGTCCCACTCAACTCTGTCCCATTCAGACATCTGGACTGGCACAGTGCCTTGCCCCTAGACAGCATTCAACAAATACTTGTCACACAAATGAATGGATACCACATTTTCAAATGGACCTTGAAACTAAGATGGTAAGGGATCTGGAGACTGTTCTCAGAAGAGAACGCTGAACAAACAGGGAAATGTTTAACCTGGAAGAGACCAAGGAGACCCACATGAGAGCGGCTTTCAACTATCTGAAAGAATTTCACATTTGGTTTTGCTCCAGAGGGGGGAAAAATGGAAGGTCAATGGTTAGAAGATACACAGAGATAAAACTTGGCTCGAGTAGAAAATGAGACCTCTTGGACAATCAAATGTAGTGTTAGTAAGCTTTCTCTCATTGCTGATATTAAAGCAGAAGTAGGCTGAATCATCTATCACATCCTTAGTATTTCAGCATGTATACCTGTACACGATGCAAGCTAGGTCTGGAAGGTCTCTCAGATCTCTTCCGACTACAAGGATGTAGGAGATCTGATCCTCCAATGCTGCTGGTCTTGTTTCGTTAGCTCCAAATGAGTTTCCAACTCATTGGAGTTGGCTTGCCAACACCCATAGCTTGGTGCCAGGCAATCTTGGCTGTGGATTTCAAAGCAGCAGCTGACAAAAGAACCTGGCCTGCACTGGAAGATGGCAATCCATGAAATGGTAACTTTATGAAAGGAGGTTCAGTTTTGATTTGTTTGTTTAACTTTCCTCAACGCAAACACTAGAGAAGAAAAGGAAATTGACAGTGCCCATATGGCTTCATCATGGTGGAAGAAAATCTTGCTTGGAAATTGTGATCAAAAGTGGACTCTAACCTTGACTTTTCTGGACCGTATTTTTGTTTCTTAACAAACATCAAATGAGATGTTTGGAAGTGAATACCTCTTTTAACAGGACTACATATGATACTGATACTCTTCGATGTATTTAATACTGATGGAACCTACAGATCCCAAGAGCGCCTTTTCGTTCTTTATTTGAAATGGCACTATAGGAATTTTCCTCTCAAGGGGATTGGAAGTTCTGAAAGGCTGTAGAGAATGTGGTAGCCCACCTCTAAGATGCCCCCGCAATAATCCAGGCCTACGGGTATTCATGCCTTTCTACAGTTCCCTCACACACGGAATAAGGCTAACCTGTGTAACCAATAAGACGGTGGAAACGTTGAGGTGTGGCTTCCGAGGCTGGGTTGTAAAATGCATTAGGGCTTCTACTTTGTGCTTTCTTGGATCATTCGGGAAAGCCAGCTGCCATGCTGTAAAGACCTATAGAGGGCCTACAGAGGCCCATTCAGTGAGGAACTGAGGCCTCCTGCCAACGGCCATTGCTAACTTAACTAGTCATGTGAGTGAGCCATCTTGGAAGCAGATCTTCTAGTCCCAGTCAAGCCCTCAGAGGACAGCAGAGCCAGCTAACATCCTGACTGCCACCTAATGAGAGGCCCTGAGTCCGAAGCACCCGCTTAAGCTGCTCCTGAATTCCTGGACCACAGAAACTTTGTGGGATAATAAATTTTATTATTGTTTTTCAGTCACTGAGTTTTGAAGTAATTTCTTACACAGCGAGAGATAACTAACACAGGGAAGTTAGCACAGAACTTAATAGGGACGTCATTAAGGGGACCAATATGGATAAAATGAGGACACAGGAAGCCACACAGAGGACACTGATTTCATTGGGTCGTTGCAGGACTGACTACACCACACAGCGAATGATTCGCTAAGCATCTCTAGCAAACTGTACTCTGGTCATTTCCAGACCCATCTAGCTGGGTGGCAATGACTACACACCAGCAAGGAAAAGGGGACTGTGGCCTTAAGCACTAAAGGTGGCTGCACTGTGCTCAAACAGGGAACATTCATCATTGTCATAAGGTGGCCTTTTCTATTTTCACTAAACAAACAGCCACCAGTCCGGTGAGAGAAAGGCCGGAACCCAGAGAGGGTAAAGTGTCTGCAGACTTTAAATGGTCCAGGATAAATCAGCTCCCAGAGAGTCACAGGCATTGCTGTCAGATTCTGATGTGAGCTCAGGACCCGAGGTACCTAAACCAAGCTGTTTCTACAATGTGCAAATACGTCCACATGCCATCCAGCCCTGTTGGCAGGAGTAATAAATCCAATGGGGAATGCACTCTGATCCATTAATTTGGGGAGAAAAGGCACGATACTTAAGTGCCTTTTAACATATCATTTAATCTACTCTTGGGGTTATCTGAGGCCAACGGCATGCTTAAAAAAATAGGAAACTTATATTTCTTCTCCTCCTTGCTTATCTACCTATAGATATTTTTTTAATGCTGGTGGGTGATTTATTTCTTCTATTAGCATGAATCGGCTGAGAACAACTGGCCTGGAGTTTCAACCTCTTAGCCATTCCCTTAGGGAATCCTTTGGGAATGTGCTCAAGAAAGAAAATTCCCATCAGTATTGTGGGCCACAGAGATCAAGGGGTACAGAGAGGACAGCTCCAGAGAAGCACAAAAAAGGGGCACTTCTTATAGGAGAGACATCAGTGTGGCCAGAGGTAGAAATCTGGAGATAGCCCAGAGGTAGTCAGTGCTGGTCACTCTGGGGCCACAAAAGGTATGGCTAAGTATTGCAGAGGACAAGGTACAGATCCAGGCTGTGTGAGACAGACTACATGGTCTTTAAGAATATAACCCCAAAAATAAAAACATGTAAAGCTTACTGGCCTAAATACCTCTCCCAAATTCTTCAATCCATTTGTCACTCTCTAGTTCACGATTATTCACAGTGAGCTATCCTTTCATGAAACTTAAATGTTATTCTGACATAGCATTAGTTTATTACATGAGTCCCTAGGTTATATATATTCACTTCTTATATACATTTATATTATGGGTGATTTCTACTTTTAGGGTACATGCATGTCTCTCTGAATTCTTTCAATTAGAAAGAAATCTAAATAAACAAATCTCACCTCAAATAGTCTACTATATACAAGAGATACACCTTTCTGAAGAAAAATTAAAGAAGAAATGTTTCAGTCCTCTTTGAGCCAAGCAAGGTGAGCAAACCAAAACCCAACCTGCAACAGTCCTGGGACACTTTTCTGAGTGCCCAGCTCAGAGGTCTGGTGACCAGGCAGAGAGAACAAGAGAAAACGAAAAAGGCTGTCCACCAGAGACAGAGACCCAGAGATAGCCGACACAGGTACAGTCAGGAATCCATGAGAAGTCCCCTGTCGACCCCTCAAATATAATATTCAAACAAAATACAAGACACTCATGGCAGTATAGTTAAGAATTCAACCAGAGGGAGTCTCATGTGAGCATCCAGCAAATGACAGACCTTGGGACTGGTCTTATCTACACTTAGTACCACTGTAAAGAAACAGTAGAGTCAAGTTTTTTGAAGCATCTTAAAAAAAAAAAATTCTGGGGATAGGTAAAACATGAAGTTGCAGAAACCTCCCAGGAGAAGAATCTCTCTCTCGGTAACGTGAATGCCTTTAACAGGTTTTCCAACAGCGAGTAACAATGAATGGAATATTTTCATCACCATGACTTTTATTTTAGAAAGTTCAGGGACATCTAGGTTTTTGAAACGTGACAGTTACACAATCAGTTAACATCTGCATTATGTTTTATGGTTCGTGAAGTATTTTGGCACCTTACTTTGAGCTTAATAGCAACCCTTCACAGGTGAAGAAATAGGTGTGTATAAGTCAGGTAGTATTTATTGAGTGCCTAACAGGGAAATACTTCACTAAATCCTTTAATATTCCATCACAGGTAGTCCTGATGAAGTCTTGTTTTTTACTATCCTCATTTTACACACAAGAACACTAAAGTTTAGAAAGGCAGGTGTGTTGCCTGTGATATTATTGTTATAAATATAATAAAATATAAGCTAAGACCAAATGTAAAAAATTAACCTTTTGACTCAAAACCCTAGGCTCTTTCCGCTATATACAATAGATACACAAATTAGATTTGAACAATTAAACCCAATGGGAAATGTCGTCTGATCCATTAATTTGGGGAGAAAAGGCATGATACTTATATGCCTTTTAGTATATCATTTAATCTACTCCTGGGGCTTTCCGGGGCCAATGGCATGCTTAAAAAATCAGAAAACTTGTATTTCTTCTTACATGAGTTTTGGCAACTCATTGCATTTCTCTGAGCTTCGGTTTTATCATCTGTGAAAAAGAAATATGATAAAAATGATAGTAATTTACCTACGGTCACTAAAAAGTTAACCTAATGCACATACAAGAGAGATTTATTATAACAAGATTAGATTTTCACAGGATTGTGTCACTTTTGATAATTCATCCCAGAACTAGAAATCCTCTGGGGTGAAGGATTCTGCTAATTGCAGATGCCACAAACTCCCTGAACTCATTGTTCATTCAATGCGTATGTGCTGGGCACTGTAATGGTGCAGAGAATCCAATGGAGAGCAAGACAAAGACTCTCCGTGCATGGGGCTGACATTCTGGCAGGGATGCTAGGCCATAAACATCGAATCAAATACATACATCACCTTGGGTAATAGTGCTATGGAGAAAAGAAGGCAGTTAGAGGGAGCACAGTATGGCAGGGGAGGTAGACTGGAGGTAGGCCGGTTAGAGAACACTTTGAGAGCAGGTGTGAAACAGGTGAAGGACTAAGCCCTGCAGACATTGCAGGGCCATGTGCTCCGGGCAGGTGTCACAGCAAACGTCCAGCCCCTGAGGTGGGCACAGCTTGGCAAGACCCAAGAACAAGAACGTGGTGGTGGCTGATGTTGACTGAGAGCGGTGGAAAGGGGGGTAAAGCAGGGGGAAGGCGGCAGACTGTAGATTACCCTGGGGTCCACAGTAGGAAGTTTGCATTTTCTTGGAGGTGATGAATCGCCACTTCCTAACCCCAGATTGAATGGACAGGTGGGAAACACCAGCACATCATCAGCTCCTGTAGAGGCCGGGATAGGGTTCCACATACCTCCTGCCTTCATCCTCGTCCAAAGGATGTCCAAGGCTCTCTCCTCATCTACTACTGTAGAATCTTCCACGTCACACCCCAACTCCCTTCTGATTTCTAATAAAGGCTTGCTGGGAAAGAAGCAAATACTGGGAAACAGTGCAGACTCTGGACGGGGCTCTTGGACCCAGAAGACCCCCAGATGAGGTCTGATCCCTGACTCAGCCACCAACCAGGTACCAGTCCTCCCTCGGGCAAACCGCTGTGAGCATCAGGTCCCCTGTGCATAAACTCGGGATCATGACAGAGCCTGCCTAGGAATGCGCTTTAGTAGAGCACCTCACTCATCTCCACTGTGCACGAAACAATGTTCTTCCTTTCTGTTTTAGCGAGTACGATCATTCCAGCATTTTCCCTATCTCACTGACACTGGAAGGGAGCTCCTTTTTGCTACTGGCAAAAATTCTCTCTGGAAATGGAAGAAATTATGTAGGAAAAAGAAATGCATAAGATTGCCTTAAAATCTGAGCTGAAAGGGAATACACAGGCTGGAAAATATATGAATAAACATGGCATGCTGCCTTGGCACTCCCTGGATGCTTAACTGGGGACATTTTCATCTATTTATTTAAGTAATCCAAAAGTAAACCACGAGAGGAAAAGAGAGGAAGAGAAAAGTTCTTTCCTCATACCCAAGCCAAACACCACAAAATAACACTGCCATTCATACGAAGGGATTCAAATTAAGGGAGGGGAAAAGCCTGACCTTGTTTACAAAAGGGGCCCAGTCTAAAAAGTCAGAGGGTCAAACTGGGCTGAGCTTGACCCTTGACTCTCTGGCAGGCTCAGAAAGAGAGAGAACTGACCTCCACAAAGTGGGGCAGGCATCAACAGCCTCTGTTGCTCAAGGGAAACAATAGGACCTCCGCGAATTGTCGGGGAAAGCACCAAGAGTCATGCTCCTTCTTGCTTCAATCCAGGGCCACCCTGAGGTTCAAGAGGGCAATTTTGTCTCTGACACCTCCCACCTCCCTTTCAGCGTCTACTGTGACAAATTTCTGCCCCCTTCCTCGGTCCTCCTAATTCCTCCCCCACTACCTCCCAACCAAATTGGGGTTCATCTGGAACGGATTACGTCCACCAATTCACTTTCACAAGAGGCCCGGGTGTCATGCCGCCGGGGGGAGAACAGCATTTTATTACAGGCCAGTTCTTTGGGTCAAAGGAATGAATGCCTAATGCTGGGCATGCCGCTGGCATATGGGCCCGCCTGAAGGGCCCAGCTGCCCCCGAGGGTTGAGTGATGGCTGCTTACCGGGAGATGGGTCTCCCCCATCCACAGACTCACAGGCCCAACAGGAGAGCTGGTGGGGATGACCGAGGTTACCTCCATCACTTCAAATCCTGCCCACCCACCACACCTCCAGTTCAGCTGATAGTCTAAGCAAAACCCATAGGCTTCCCAGGACATAGAGCTGGAAGATGAGCCCAGTAACGCCGCCTTCCAATCAGGCTGCCACATCAACCTGATTTACTCACTGTGTTGCCAGTCCTGCAGCATGGATGCAAGCTTCGAGCTTGGACAGGCTCAAGGCTTCAGTGCAGGGCAGGCGGGGCGGCGGGGGGAGGGGGGAGCCAAGTTCTGCTTTCTTCTGGTTCTTACCCTCCATGTTCTGCGGACCTCCAACGAGCACACAGAGCCACGAAGGATGCCTTGACCCAGAGAAACCAGTTAGGAACTTACTGATGGTAGAAAACCAAGCCCCGCATGATGGGCAGGGCAGGAAGCTAGTTTGGGATGGCAAAGGTGAGTGTGGGAAGGCAGAGGGAGCCTCCTTGACCCTCGGATCAAACCAGAGAAGATTCTGGCTTTGGAAAGAGAGTGTACTTATTCTTCCCGCCTTGATCCCTTCAAGTGGGCTCTGGAGTTTTTATTTATTCGGTCAGTATAACATGTCTCAGTAATCCATTCTTGTTAATTTGGTTCCTCTTTGGAATGACCTGCGTATCAGAGAGAGATGACTGGAGGGAGAGGGGCAGAGGGAGGGGACTGGGCTGCCAAGGGTGCACTGAGAAAGCCTTCTTTTCAATTACCTTCCTGACCATTTAGAATGAATTTTAACGGGCTGTGCTTTTCCTGGGACATTTTTTCTTTGAACTCCCAGACTTCCCTTCACTGCAAGTTGCCATAATATGAACCAGATTTTTTTTTTCTCCCTCTTGTTTGCTTAAAAGGCGTTAACTATAAATTAGAGTATCTCAAGAGCGAGGTGTCACACACGGGGCCTCGGGCTCCTCAGCCCTGGAGCCCCACAGCTGGGAGAGGGGCCAGGCCGCCTATTTCTTTGGCAGCCGGGCTCCAAGACCCAGGCCAGGGATGATCCCGCCCTCCTTTTCAAAGCTATCCGGTTACAGTGATCTACAGACACGGCCTTGTTTGACTTAAACATCAGGTTTTATCTTTCTTTCTTTCTTTCTTTCTTTCTTTCTTTCTTTCTTTCTTTCTTTCTCTCTTTCTTTCTCTCTTTCTTTCTTCCTCTTTCCTTCTTTTTTTTCTTTTTCTTTCCTTCCTTCCTTTCTTTTTTTCTTTCTTTCACTCTTTCTTTTTCATTTCTTTCCAGAGGAGAGGGAAGAGTGGTTTTAAATGTACATTTATCTTGAGTCATATTCCATGTGGTTCTTTCATTGTAAAGGGTATTCACCCACTGTGGGCAGGCCAAGGCTCATTTACATCAAATAATCAAATCTCCCACACTCCCCACCCGGTTGTGGCCATGATGGTCACTATGTAAGAAGGCAATGGCCACCACACCGGCCTTTTTTTTTGTTTTTTTTTTTTTTTTTTTTACCGTACTATCCGTTAGATTCCCATCAGAGAATCTTCACAACTGCACCCACCACACCCCTCCAGGTCCAAATATCATGCCTCCCAGGGACAGGGCCACCAACCAGCAGACAACCGTTGTTTTAGTGTAGTCCAGTTTTGGTTTTTAGAACGTTCAAGTTTACAGCTGTTACTCAATTGTCAAGATTCAGAAAACATTCAGAGTCCCAACTGTTTGCCAGGCGCAATACTAAACAATTTCACATCTCCTCATGCTGCCGAGTACAATTTAAAATTAGTATCCAATCGGGGCGCCTGGGTGGCTTAGTCGGTTGGGCGTCCGACTTTGGCTCAGATCACAATCTAATAGTTGGTGAGTTCTAGCCCCGCGTCGGGCTCTGTGCTGACAGCTCGGAGCCTGCTTCGGATTCTGTGTCTCCCTCTCTCTCTGCCCCTCCCGCTCACTCTCTCTCTCTCAAAAATAAACATTAAGAAAAATCTAAATTAGTATCCAATGTATTGTTCCTCCGTGGTAGGGGCCACCATGTTGCTCCACGGCCCTCCAACCACTGAGTCACTGAAGTACAAAGGTGACAGCAGACCAGTTCCTGAAGTTCATCTCAGACACAAGAGTCTGACCGCAGAACATGCCGATGTGCGGCAACCAGGCGCTTCAGAATCGGAGTTCAGTTGTGAATTCCAAAAGGGCTGGGCCCATAAGATCAAGCAAAGTTGGGGTCTGAGCACAGGGTTCGTCTGGAAGTGAGAGGCAAGCTCTCACATGGGGGTGGGGGGGGGAGGGTCTTGCCACAAGGGGGCGGGGCGTGTCTCAGCCTGGGCTGTGGGACAAAATACCACAGATTGCGTGACTTAAACAACAGACACTTTCTCACAGTTTCTGGAGGTTAGAAATCCAAGACCAAGGTCTCACAGGGTCAGTTTCTGGTGAGGACTCTCTTCCTGGCTTACAGCGTCTTCTTGCCGTGACCTCAGAGGGCCTTTCCTCCATGTGTTTGTGTGGAGACAGCGCACAAGCCAGCCTTCTGGTATCTTTTCTTATAAGGGCACGAATCCCATCATGAGGTTCCTAACCTCGTGACCTCATCTAAACCTAAATACATCACAAAGGCCCCACCTCCAAACACCATCACATTAGGGTGAGGTCTTCCTCATGTTAATTTTGGGAGAAAGGGGCAAAATGCAGCCTAGAACAGGCGTTAGTGTCTTTGAGAGCCCGGAGAGGAACAAGGGGAGACCGGGAGGGGAGGGGTTCAGGCTGCAAATGTGGCACCCATTCCTTCACCACATGCAGCCCCCACCCAGCCCAGGGCGGGAACACTGGAGGAGGGCATAGAAACCTCCGGAAAGAGCTGGGAACCCAAGGCAGAGGAGATGTGTGCTGTCCTCTCCACGTGGAAAAGTGGGAGCTGGGAGACCCCGTCACTGAGCGTCCTCAGCAACACAGAACGGCTGCAGGAGAGGATGGACAGTGGGGTGGCAGGTCCAAGCAAAGAAAAGACAGTGGTCCTGAGGCCAGCACAGGGCTGCATGAAATGCTGAAGCTTCAGGTGGACAGCCCAGAGCTGGGGGCCTCATGGGCATGCGGGGGCCTGGGTGCACGTGCAGCCAAAATGAAGCTGAGTTAGGGAGGAGGGGCAGAAGGGAGGAATGGAGTCCACCAGCCCTGGGCTGTGAAAATAGCCCAGCAGTTACATCCGTTGCCGTCAGAGCAGATACAGCGAGGACGGAGGGGACGCCCAGACAGCAGGCAGTGTGACAGTCAGTCAGCAGGCACTGGCAGGGAAGGACAACAGGGGCCAAACCCTCCTTTACCTCTACTCTCTCCAGCAGAACAGACAGAGAAGGGGGAAGACAAGGGGGTCCTTGAGAAGGTAGGAGGAGCCTGGAGAGAGAGGATTTTTCCCAAAGAGACTAGATGAGTCCAGAAGAGACTTCTAAACCAGAAACGACTAACTTTGACAAGATTAAATGCCACCCCTTCCCCCGGCCCCTGGTGTCTCTGCCCTTAAGTGAAAGGGAGGTCTTGTGAACAATTTGAGCTCAGTTATGAACAAAGGCATGTCTCCACAGAGTCCCATTTGTGGCTGTCTCATTTGTACCTATTACACTGTGTTGGGTGTTACGGGATTTACGATTTCCGTCTTGCAGATGAGAAAACAGAAGCCCAGAGAATGGAAGCAACAACTATGGGCACACAACCTGGAAGAGACGGAGGCTGGGTGTGAACTTGGGTCTTCGGAGCACAAGTTCAATGTGCACTGGGTTTGTGGCCTGTTCCACTCTCTTCCAACCCTGTGAGAGGGCCCAGCTCTCCTGAGGGAAATTCAGGGCAAGAAAAGAGGTCCTTAGCTGCCTGCATCACTTTCGCCCTGGCCCGCAATCACTGGATGAGTGTATGCTTTTTCCCCCAGGCCTGAGTTTCCTACAGGCAGCAACGCCTCCCCCAGCCCCCCCCCCCGCCGCCATTAGTGGAACATGAGAGGCCATGTGGACACACAACTCCCAAAGTCGTTAACTACAGTGACATGACCTGACCCCGTTTCAGAGAGAAGCAGCAGACCTGCCGCCCCATTGAGTTCGCAAACACACACTGCTGGGCTGATAGATCTAACACCAAAATGCTCCTCTCTTTGGCTCTTCTTTCGATTCCATCCAAATTTGTACCTCACACCTCCCTTAGGGCCATCATGTCCACCTCTTTGCCTTGTCATGTGGCTTTAGTACGGGGAGCAGTTTTTGTCCTACTTTTGAACCAAAATGGGGTTTTCCTAAGTGTCTACAAATTCTAGTATGCCTCCACGGTGAGAGCTACCCAGAGAACGAGGCACTGACTTTGGCCAGCGAATCTTACAGATGCCGGTTGATGATAAAAGGACCTACTTTTCATTTTCTAGTAGTTGGGCGTCACAATTTTTGATGCAAGTCAATTCCCCCCTCGTTAGATCTACTTATTTCTAAAATGCCATTTTAACTTGGACCTAGTAATAGGTTTCACTATCAAAGTTTACTGCTTTTGCTCTCCATACTTTTCCCAACTCAGGTTCAACTGATCATGAAATGTCTGTATCAATTGGGAACAACTGGTAAACCTCACAGCCCTTTGTGACTTTCATGAGTTTGGATTAATGGCAATAGTAATAGCTATTTTGGTTTTTTGAGCCTTGATGGTGTAGGCAGGTCCTGTGCTATGTGGCTGAGAGAGAATTATCTTACTCAGTCCTCACACTGACTCTGGGAAGTAGGACCATTTCTCTGAGGCACAGAGATATTCATTGATCTACCCAAGGCCACGGAGTAGTGATAGAACTTAGACTAGAACCCAGGTCCCTCTAACTCCAAAGCCTTTGTTCTTCACCTCTCTACTGAACTGCCATATAACACATAGAAATAGTGTCCAGTATACTTCCAGACAATTTGTTCAATAGAACAAGAGTCTGATGCCAGTGATGTTGAAGATAACAGCATATGTGCTTATGTCCTTAAGAGTAGTTTAAAAGCAATCGCCTTATTTACTAATTCAACCCCACACATAAGCCTTCTCCATGTGAAGTGACGACATGGCTTGGCAACCGAGTCTTTTCTGTGATGGCCATCTCGGAATCTGTGACCAACGGGAAGAGGCTCCCTGGGGTCCTCTGGGGTTTGTTCCGAGGCTGCCCGCTGGTCAGACACACCCAGATAAGACTGGCCAGTCTGCCTCTGGGTTCGTCTGCTGTGGTAGGCCCAGCAGGGAACCGGGACTGGAAGAATGAACAGAAGGCAAGCAGCTTTCTACGTAATCATCAAATGTGTTTACAGCCAGACCCTGGTTTTCACCACCTCTCCTTTAACCAATCCATTCCTCCAGCCACGCCTGAAAGCCACCTATATTTAACTTTTCACCACCTTGATTCAAGAATTTGTCAGTTTCTACCAGGCGGTTCGTATTACCAGTCAACCATTTTCTGATCAATGTATGAGCGCCATCTAGGTGTGGATGGAGGTAACTTCAGGCCACAGCGGGAACATGTCAACTGCGCTGTTCTTTCCTACATCTTTCTAGAAGCCCTTGCAGAGAAAGTAGGAAGGACCGCATTAAGATGCTCATTACATGACTCTAAACTGGACATTATATCTAGCAAGTCATGCAAATGTGGTTTCTGCTTTCGCAGACTTTGTTATGTACAACTGGAAGAAGAAGTTAATAAAGCTAATTTCTGTTACCTCAAGATCGTAGGCACTGAAATCACTAAATGCCCAGTATGTTCAGAGAGTTAAAACTGAGATAAGGATAGGTTATTCCCTAAGCAATGTCTGCCACCAGATTTTTGAAATTTGGGCAAACAACATCTCCTGGGGCCTTGGTTCTCTCAACACTGCCCTCTCAATATTCTCCATGAGGATGCTGGACAGTGTGATATACATCATTCTTACAAGGCCCAGCTCTAGGATCTAACAATGCTTCCACTTGACAGCTTTTAATGGCTGTTATTTTGTTTCAAGCTGGCAGATGGAACAACCAATAAAGAATAAATTGTCTAGAGATGCTCTGGAGGTGACTGGGCAGGCACTGCCTAAGTGCATGCACATTCTCCCACTTCCCCATGTTCCTAACTAACAGAACCCTGACAACGTTTGTGTTGGCAATGTCCCCATAGGACCAGACCCAGGTCTCACTAATGAGATGTAACCAGAAGTCAACTCAGTGGAGCTGTTGAGAGAGCTATTGCTGGAGGAAAAGTCACAGGCGTGGCTGACAAGTATGCATGGCCATTCTTCCTGCTTGGAACATGGGCTCAGAGGAACAGAGTAGTCAACCTGTGCCCATGAGAACATGTAGTCACATGCTAAGGAGAACAGAAGAAGACACCAGAAGGAGCGTGGGTCCTTGGCAAGCTGCAAGAGCATCTTCATTCGCTGAGGGCCTCTTCCTCTGGAGTTGGTGTTCCACAGGAAGAACACACCTTCATCCGGTGAGACCACTACTGTTGGGTTTCTCTTAAATGCAGAAAGCCATGCCTGGTACAACAGCTCAGGTTTTTGTCATCATTTTGTTCCTCAACAAAAACGGCCCACAACTATGTGCCAGTCGCTGTGCCAGATACTAAATGGTTTGGCCTTCAGGCACTTGTGCTCTGGTGGGATAAGTTCTACTGCAGTCTAACTCACCAGAAGGCATCAGAGGCAAGGGAGGTGGTCAGAGAAGTCTCCCCCACAGTGACTCCTTAGTTGACTATTCAAGAATCAGCCTGGCAAATTACTAGGAACGAACCTGGTTAAAAAAAAAAAGTAGGAAGGGGGCTATGGCAGACACTTGTTCGCCAACCTGATGGGCTTCCCCAACCTTCTCCCTTCCTCCATGCTGAAAATGCCTTGGTTCTCATTCCAGAAAGTGTCCTTCTCTTCTTCCCTCATGTGACTTCACTAAATCCCTCTGCCGATGATTGACTTAGGAGGGCGTGAGACATGGTCCTGACTAATAAGGCAGGGGAAAAATTCCACTATAAGGACATCTAGAAAAGTTTTGTTTCCTCTTAAAAAGAAGACGCAGAAGAACAAGCAGTCTCTTCTTTCTTCTGCCGAACCTCACATTTGCCTGAGATCTGCTGATGGCAGATACCCACGAAGGGAGGGAAGCGAGCCCACGCAGAGTTCAGCAGAATGGGAAGATTAAGGGAACCCTGCCCTCAGTGGCAACACTGAATTGCTGCGTTAGTCAACCCCAGAACCACCAGGGGCTCGGGGTTATGTTCTGTGAGTTGGTAAGTCCTCTTAGGGTTTTAGTCTTTTGGACTGGATTTTCTGTTAGCCTCAGCCAAAAGCAGCCTGCTACAAAGGCGTCCTAGGCAGAAGCAGCAGCATATACCTAGGGAATAAGAGCTGCAACAGAAGATGGTCTCTTCTAAGAACAGGAGGCATGAAAGGTCTACATCTACGGTGAAAGAGTCGTGTGATGAGACGACACTGCAAAATTAAGCAGAGACCTAAGGGGTCTTCCTCCCCGAGAGGGGAACTAGTGGGAGGTTTCCAGCAGGGGAGTGACACTTTCAGATTCATATTTTAGAAGAGGACACTGGCAATCTGGTATAAGGAGGGGCAATGCCCAAAGACAGGAAGACCTTATTCATGTGGTTTCTCTACTTACCACACCAGCAATGATAAAGACTCGACAAAAGCAAGTGGTGGTAAGAAGGAGGATGAAGAGCAAAATACAGAAACCCACCAAGGAGGTGGTTTCCTCGGGACCTCCCCGCCACCGGCTGTGGTGCAGGCAAGGAAAGAGGAATTGAAGATGGCATCCATATTTCTGACCTGGGTAACCAGTTGGGTGCTGTTCATGGAGATACATGAGAAAGTATCTGTGATGGTAAAGCTATTTTCTTTTGGAGGAGCTGGGGGGAATGATAAGAAAAGATTCCATTTTAATGATCCTGAAGTTTGAGGCCCCTGTTGGACGTCTAGGTGGAGCTACTCTGCATGCAGTTGCTAAAGGGGGTAAAATATGGGCTGGTTTCCATGAACGAGCTTGGCCAAATTTCCCCCTGCTTGATGTTTTGATACACAAGGAAAACACATTATCATAAGGAGCTTGTGCATTGTCATGGGTAACATCTGAATCCTATAGTTTTTGAAAAGAACTTTCTGAGGCTTTAGCCATAAAGCTAAATCATTGCTTCTTCCCAGTTAGCCAAAGTAATGATTCTGACCAGTCCTTGAACCTCAGACTCGGATATCTAGCTGTCTACTTGACATCACCATTGCAAATGACTGGAGGATCATCTGAGAAAACAGTGAACCTCCTGCTGATCAAGTCAACGCAGCTCAGAACACGGACCCTGGAGGTGCTGCTGTGACTTACCTGTACTGTGTAGTTGTGCATTCAGGGGATATCCAGGTAAGACGTGGTAAAGAAGGAATAGATCATAGGAGGCCAGTAGCTCCAGATAAACAGTGTTGAACAATCTCCCGGCTCGCTAAATAATAGATTGATTTGTTCATTTGAACAAATATCTTTTGAGTAAGTACTATATGCCTACTCACTGTGCTAGTCAATGGAGAGTCAAAGCTTAGTAAGACAAGGCTGGTCACTAGTTCAAGGTATTTCTGGGCCTATGGGGAGACGCGCAAGTAAATCAAAAAGGGCAATAAAAGAATTACAGGTGTCTCGATAGAAGTCTCTTGGAGGTACAACAGGGAGAGGCATCCCCTCTCTCCTGGGATCAAAAGTGAAGAGGAAATGACACCTAACTCTGAGTCTTGCCTGGTGAACAGCTGTTTGCCATTTGTATAGGGAAGAAAAGATGTTCCAGGCAGAAGAAGGAGGGCAAAGCCCAGAGGCATAAAACAGAGGCCCGGCCTATTCAGAGAGTTGTACCTCGTTTGGTATGGTTGGAGTTTATGCTTTAAGAGAAGTAGGCAGGGAAGATCTGAAATAAAGCAATGGCTTCAAGAAGGCAAGGAAGAAATGGAAACAGGAGACTTCAAGGATGCAGAAGACAGAACTTGACCACCACTGGATGTGGGGAGGCAAGAACGAGGAAGGCATCCAGCGGGTCTGGCTTGGGAGATGAGTAGAATGGAGGTGCCACTTGCCAAAATCAGAAACACACAAGAGGATAAGTGAGTCGGGGGAAATAATAATGAGTTTAGCTCTGATCGTGTTGAGCATCTCCAGAGAGAGATGCATAGTCGTGAGTTAGTACGAGTCTGGAACTTAGGAGAGAGGTCTGGCTACAGAAGACACATCGACTCTCTTGGCAAATTTCTGTCTTCTGATGAAGAATTACACCGATTGACAACCAGAGGAGTTAGGACCTGTGGCCACAGAAGAGACGGTGTCAGTCTAGGACCCCTCAGGTTGGTTTGGCGTGTCAGGCTGTCCATTGACTTCCCTGGAACGTTTCATTTGCAGTATCTTACACAGAAAGGGATACAGAAGTGGTCTTGTCCCAACCTGCACCCAACAGAAGCATCCAGAAGCAGCTTATCAGGTTGTCCACACTTTGCCTGTATGTCTCTCTCTGTGCCTACATGCCCACTATGCCCTGGTCACCACACATTCACTAGGCATCCACGCTGCTTTTAATAGGGAAGGCATGACCACGCAAAATGGGCCATCCCAGCGTCAGAAAGTTCTGATTCTTAAGAGCTTTTTTTTTAAATGTTGACAAAAGTCCTATTAGAAAACAGAAAATGCCACCTCAGCCTTGGATAATCATAGGAGAAACAGGTTTTCAACTGAGAAGAAGCATCTGTTCTTTAAGCAATCCGTGTAACAGAAGGGGAGTCTACTTCATGGGGCAGTCTTTACTTCGAGGATTTGCCTCAGGCACTTTCTTCTTTAAAAGGGTATGGGGCGCCTGGGTGGGTCAGTCGGTTGAGTGTCCGACTTCAGCTCAGGTCATGATCTCGTGGTTCACGAGTTCAAGCCCCGCGTCGGGCTCTGTGCTGACAGCTCGGAGCCTGGAGCCTGCTTCCGATTCTGTGTCTCCCTCTCTCTCTGACCCAACCCCCATTCATGCTCTGTCTCTCTCTGTCTCAAAAATAAATAAACGTTAAAAAAATTTTTAAAGGTAAACAAAAGTAAAAAGAAAAGAGAGCATTTTGCAGAGCATTTGTTATACAGTTTTCATTTTGAAATTACATCTGCCCATTGTGCTTTAATTCAGTACAGAGCTTAACAGTTTAACCAATGCTTGCTGCAGAAGGGAATGGGATAGGACAGATTTGAACACATATGCACCTTCCATGCTTTTCTTTCTTTTTTTTTTTCTTAACGTTTATTTATTTTTGAGACAGAGAGAGACAGAGCATGAACAGGAGAGGGTCAGAGAGAGGGAGACACAGAATCTGAAACAGGCTCCACCCAGGCTCTGAGCTGTCAGCACAGAGCCCAACGCGGGGCTCGAACTCACGGACCGCGAGATCATGACCTGAGCTGAAGTCGGCCACTTAACCGACTGAGCCACCCAGGCACCCCAACCTTCCATGCTTTTCAAAAGCACAGGGTAAGGAATTTTTTACAAGTGAGCCGGGATGCTGCAGTTCTCCAAGTGTCCAGCAGGGGGACCTGCAAGTGACAACATCTAGTTTTTTTGTTTTTGTTTTTTCCTTCAGAACTAAACATGCACTTTCAAAAGGCTGTTTCAATGCTTCCTTTTTGCAAAATTTAACATCCTGCCCCCCCACCCCGAATTCCAAAATACATCGCGGCTTCCAAGCAACTACAGAAGTTTTACTCTGAATTCCAGACGGAACGCCAGTTGATCAGAGCCAAATCAGGTAGAGGCATGCGGGCAGAGAAGATAGCTTCACCCTCTGGACACAAATAGTAGTTATGAGCAGCCCAAGCAACCCAGGGAGGCCAGGCAAGGAAGGCGGAAACATATGGCAGATGTCAGAACCAGTCCGCTCTTCTCCAAAAGAATTGCTTTGAATGCAAAAAGGAAAGCAGGCGAAATCTTGCACCTTTTTGCCCTCCAAGCTTATATTTTGAAGAATGCCAAACCTAAAGGAATAGTTGCACGAATAGTTCAAGAAACATCTGTACACCCATCCCCAAGATTCGGTGCACATTTTGCCATACTTGTTTTACTCTTGCTTCTCTCGTCTTCTTCCCCCTGGTATTCATCGATTTTATCCACATTTCTCAAGCACTTAAGCTCAGTCAGTCTGTTCTGGGGGCTCACTGTTTACCAGTGTTTACTCACATATGTAGGCAAATAATGACACTACATCTAATGAGAAGAGAGAGGGGTTCAGGACAAGGCACTATGAGGATTGGGGACACAATACAAGCCGTGATGGTGATGAGGGAGCATAAGGCAAGCTGAGGGCAGAGCACAAGCAACCTTTCCCCCCAACAGGAGGGAGATGTGTGACATTCCTCAGGCACTCCTGGCTGTCCAAGAACAAAGGAAAGGACAGAGAACAAATGGTTAGGGGTGCCTGGGTGGTTTAGTCGGTTAAGTGTCTGACTTCGGCTCAGGTCATGATCTTGCGGTTTGTGAGTTCGAGCCCCACGTCGGGCTGTATGCTAACAGCTCAGAGCCTGGAGCCTGCTTCAGATTCTGTGTCATCCTTTCTCTCCCCCCCCCCCCCCCACCACTCGTGCTCTGTGTCTCTCTCAAAAATAAATAAACATTACATTAAAAAAAAAAAAACAAATGGTTAAACTGATAGAGTCTCTATCAGTTTACAAATATCTTAGTAATATTACAAGAAAAGGGCAATCTTATCAATAGCCTAAAGTCCAGGAACTCCCTACTGTCTTAAGGTTAATGCTTTGCTAGAGGGAAAAACAACCTTACCCTGACAATAGCTAGGTCTCCAGTAACCTGTGAGTCTTCTTTAGCATATGGAAATTCCTGTAAGAAACTTCTTGACTTACCTCCCCCCAACTCCACAGTATATAACCAGTCATTCTTTACAACCCTCAGTGCAGCTCTTTCTGCCCACGGGTCCTCTCCCCGTGCTTTAATAAAATCACCTTTTTGCACCAAAGATGTCTTCAGGAATTCTTTTTTGGCCGTCGGCTCTGAACCCCACCATCACTCCAAAACCTCATCAACGGTGCCTCCCAGGGTCAGGGAATGCTTCCCAGAGGTGACCTATGTGGGGCATAGAGGTAGAAAAGGATCTCTAGGGAACAGGGTAGAAAGGTAAGGAGGAATCAAAGAGTCCTGTGACCAAGGGCTGAGCCAGATTTTGCTTGCCCCATTTCTATTCTTCTGCTTCTGTGTCCTGCCTTTAGATAGCAGCAAGAGTTCACAGTTATTGTGAGCTTGCTAATAATAAGCTATGCCAGGGCTTGTGCTGGGGATCTTACAAGCATCTTCTCATTAAATCCTTGCAGCCCTGCCAGGTATCCAATGGGGCTTGGAAAAGCCAAGAAATTTAACCCAGGAGACCCAGTTGGTGAGTGGCTGAGTGGGTAATTGTTTCTGTATATCTTCCTAAAGCTCTGCTGGCGCCTGGCATTTCCTTCCATCCTTCTCTCTTACACCCCGTATCCCAGGTCAGCTGGGCAGCAGCTCTCTCAAACCCAGTGACTTTTCGGTCCTCGTTGTTCCCTTCATCTGAGCCTCATTCAATCCACATTTTCTGTTCATGTCAGGACATGGCTCCCGTTGCTCGTTACGCCCAAGATCCAGCTCCAATTTCCTAGACAATTTCTGTACCTGGTCCCCGTCTGTCTTTGTCACCCCAGACGTGAAGATCTGTGCAAATAAGCCCCCAGACACATCACCACACCATCACCATTGCCATCGGTCTTTACGCATGAAACAATATTTAATTCTCCCAGAATTTTATGAGGTCATCTCGGCATCTCTAATTTATATTTAAGAGAACTGACTCTCAGAGAAATTACATGACTTGATCAAGGCAATTTGCTTAGTGAATTCACACCCATGCCTGGTTTTGCAAGAGTCAAAGAGATTGAACTAAACCAAGTGATTCAGAGCTAAGACTGAAAATAAACAGTTTACTTTGTGTGTCCATACACAATGGCCCTGGTATTACATAGACTTCTTGGTGTTGTCATCAAGAAGAAATCACCCTTCTAATTTACATTTGTCCCAGTTATTGCCCCCCATTTCTCCACTTCCACTTATTTTAATTTTGGCTTGTTTAGCCTATTGTCAGCTCTGAATTAAACCGTAATTTATGCTAGTTTATTTTAGGAGAAGCTTTTAAGAAGGACACGTAATTTCAACACTGAACACTAGGTGTCACTGTCAACCAGTTCTGCAAAACCATCCTTCTTAAGGTATTGGAAAAAGTCCTCACCGAGAAGTATTCGAGTCTTATTTACTTGATATTGTGCTACATAATCTATAAAAACTGGAACACGGCAGTAAGACACGGATTTCCATGTACAAAATATTTCATGATCTCTAGCCTCACTCTGTGGGACTCCAATACATAGATTTTTTAAACGCTCGTTTTTCCCCAAGTGAAAAATAATATCGAGAACACATCAAGCACCGCAGGAACACTAGGCGTTGTACTTTACTTATACCATATATTTGAAACCTCACACTGCATATGTGAAGTATTTAGGTGAGGCTTTTAGAAACTAATTTAAAACCCAAAGGATACAAAGATCTTTCACCCAGGAAAAGCTAATCAGCCTTCTCACGAGAACATACTTTACAGCTTTGTCAAGTATGGTTTTGAGAAAACAAGGCAAGTATTTGAACACCAAATGTCTGACTGAGTCCAAGATCTTTTTACGCACATGATTATATTCAGTCCCTTGGCAACCTTGGCCATTACTGATCTTCCTTCCTGAGTCCATTTGGGCCAGTTTAGAGGGAGGGCAAAAAAGAATCTTTCCTGCCGCACCTTCTCAAGGTTTGGTTAGGAAACCAGATCCAGAATATCCTTGAATGCTACATTTATTAGCATGTTGCTGATAACTGTGAAAATAAGACACAGGAAAAATAATCAGGATAAACTAAATTTCAAACTATCAGGAGATGGGTTGATAAGCTTTAAGAAATTGATAGGATCTGTAAAAATTAAAACTTGTAGAAGATATTGCCAATTTACTGCCTGACAGAAGATAGTACCTCAAGAGCTGGGTTGCTCTTAGAAGCAGTCATTTTTTTTTTTCCTGTCAAATCCAGTTAATTATAAAAGTAAACAGCTGCTAAAGATTTTATTCTGTGTTTTTCAATAAATCTTCTAATTCTCTTTTTCTTTCCCCCAACCATCCATGAGATCTTGACCTAGGCTGCCATGATTTTGTCATTGGGAGTACTTTTTATGATTGTAACTTTGGCTATTCCAGTCCTAAAAGTCATGGAACATTCACTTTTCCATTAAGTAAAAATGTGCTGTGAATATGAAGTCTTGCTAAGGCCTCTAAACACAGATGGTTTTTTCCAAGTGATAGAGAAAGGTTTTCATTCAAAGTCTGTGGGGTGCCTGGATGGTTCAGTCTGTTGAGCATCTGACTTTTGATTTCTGTTCAGGTCATGATTTCACAGTTCATAGGTTCAAACCCCACATTGGGCTCCGTGCTGACAGTAGGGAACCTGCCTGGAATTCTCTCTCCCTCCCCCACTCTCTCTGCCCCTTCCCCACTCACACTCTCTCTTTCTCCAAATAAATAAATAAAAATGCAAGCTTACCATCCATAAATGTAGGGCAACAAAATCTGCCCCTGCAAAATGTGTCTCTTTGACATGTGAATTATTTTAGGCTGACTATTTTTAAGAAACAAAAGATTCAGGGGGTGCCTGGGTGGCACAGTCGGTTGAGCGTCCAACTCTTGATTTTGGCTCAGGTCATCACCTCACGGTTCGTGAGTTCAAGCTCCACATCGGGCTCTGCACTGACCGTGCGGAGCTTGTTTGGGATTCTCTCTCTCCCTCTTTCTCTGCCCTTCCCTGCTTGTGCATGTTCTCTCTTTTCTCCCTCTCTCTCAAAATAAGTAAATAAGCTTTTATTTTTTTAAAAAAAGGGAAGACTCGAAGGTTTTTGGGTTTGTTTGTTTTGCCTTCCCACTAACTGCCTAAAAGGATTTAGATGGAGGACCTGTTCCATCACCACAAATCACTATAGTTTAATATACACTAGATATATTTGCAAGGCTTGTTTGAGCAAAGCCCTCTCTGTCCCATTGTTTCTGGATGGCCCAGCAAATACTTACTCTTGCCATTCTTCCTGTCAATTGCCTTCCTTCTCTTTGAAGCCTTAGACCCTTACCCACTTCTCCCTGGTCCAGAATGACATATATATCTCATTTTGGCTGTCTTTGGAATCTCTCGTGTTTATGTGGATTTCCCATATGTACATAATTAAATTTGATTTTCTCCTGTTAATGTTATTTGTGACAATTTAATTCTTGTATCAGGCAGAAGAACCTTGAAGGATAGAAGAAAAATTTTCCTCCCCAACATAAGTTTAAATGCTGGTATATTTTCTCTCTGAAAATGTATGTTCTGGTATTCACGTATGAATAGACATATAGACTAATGGAATAGAATATAAAGCCCCAAATATATGCTTACATGCATACATATACACAGTAATAAAGAGGAAGCCTCAAAATAATGAGGTAAAGATTTATTCAATTATGGTAAAGCATAACTGGGTAGCCATCTGAAAAAAAAGTATACTTAAACCCATACCTCACACAATACGCAAGGGCAGATTCTAAGTGGATTAATATAAAATATAAAATAAAATATAAATATATAAAATAAAATTTATTTAAATTTAAATTAAATTTTAAATTTAAATATTTAAATTAAATAATATTTAAATAAAATTTAAAAATAAAATTTTTATATAAATATAAAAATATAAAAGCATAGAGCCATAAATTAGTGAAGGAAGACACAGAAGAATGTTTTAAAGCTTCAGAGTGTAATACGTCTTTCCATGACACAAAATCTAGAGTCATAAAAGAGAGAATTGCTAAATTCACCATTTAAAAAATTTAAAACGTCTCCATGGCAAAAAAATGACCAAAACCTCACGATCAAAGGCATAAGTCAAAAGGCTACTTGAAAAAAAAACAAAAAACCCTTGGAATCTCTATCATAAAAAAAAAAAACAAACAAAAAAACAAAAAAAAAACACAACTCTTTCATGCATGAAAAGCTCCTACAAATTAAGGAAAAGACCAACAACCCAATAAAAGAAAACAGATCACTCAGAACGAATATAAATTGTTCCTGGGTCAGGAGGGCAGTACTATCCGGGGCAGAGAATAGAGCAGGGCAGGTGAGGTGCCTAAGGCTCAAAATTGAAGGAGGCCCTGAGAATTTAATTTCATTAAATGCCTCCTTAAATTCTGTACCCAAGGCACCCTCACCCATCCTACTGCAGGCCCCTATATAGTTCCTCAACCCATGAAAAGATGCTCAACCTCACTCAAAATAAGATAAATGCAAATGGAAACTACCCAAAATACCATTTCTCATTTATCAGATTGGCGAAAATCCAACGTAGGACAATGCACCACCCACAGATATCGCTGGTGGGAATGTTAGTTGTTCCAACTGCTCTGGAGAGCAATTTGCCACCCACTGAGCATTAAAATCACAAAGACACACGGACTCTCCACTCACTTCTAAGAGTCTGTCCTGCAGATACTTGCAAACATGTAAAATGACCCCCACACCAGTGTATTTGTTTCAGATTTCCTGGTAATGGTTAAGACTGGATCTATCCTAAGTGTGCATCCTGGTTAAATAAACCATGGTTAATTCATCCAATGCATTGCTATGCATTCCATAGTAAATGGAAGGAGGAGGTCCTTCAGATAGAGGAATGGAAAGCTTGCCAAGTTATGCTAAGTAAGAAAAGCAAGGTCCAGGACCATGTGTGTGGTAAGCTACTATACGCATCGAAAAGAAGGAGAAAATAATATATCGTGGGCTTGCAGATGCATAAATATATCTGCCTTAAAAACGAAACTACCGGGGAGCCTGGGTGGCTCAGTCAGTTAAGTATCTGACTTCGGCTCGGGTCATGATCTCGTGGTTCGTGAAGTCAAGCCCCACCTTGGGCTCTGTGCTGACAGCTTGGAGCCTGGAGCCTGCTTCCGATTCTGTGTCTCCCTCTCTCTCTGCCCCTCCCTTGCTTGCGCTCTCTCTCTGTCTCTCTCTCAAAAATAAATAAACATTAAAGAAAAAATTTTTTAATAACAACAAAAAAACCTATCGAACAATGGTTATTTCTGTTGGGGCATGGGGAGCTGGGTAGATAAGGGACAGGGGATCATATGTTTGATGCCTGAGTCATATAAATGTATTATCTATTAAAAATATGAAATACAAAATGTAAGTATTTTCATCTGGCACTTTTGTCCTCCAATACCTATTTCTACCTAGATGCATGACACAATTGTGGATATTTCTCTAAGGCTTTTCTAACACGCTAGCAGAGCTCCTCACTACTCAGTCTGACCTGACTTTTAGCAGAAATGTAAACGAGATGCCCAAACTTGAGGTTGGGATGGTGGGCTTCCCCTACATATCTTCACTCAGACTTCTAGGCTCCATTAGAGTCATCCTCAGGCTAAGCAGTCTACATGAAAGAAGAAGTCTGATCCCACATCAATATCACCAGTTAAGAATATGAGCTGACTCAGTGAGGACGTGCAGAGGGACCAAAGGGAAAGTAGGCGGCTGTTCCCCTCAGGCTTGTGAGTCTGAACAGAGACTGCCTGGTGTTTCCGTACGCAGCACAGCTTTCTGCATACTTTATATGTTATCCAGGGCCTTGTAGAAAAGTACCTGTGGAGTTGAGCTTTTTGGAATGGGTGTGGCATAGCTCAGGAGTGTCTATATGTAACAGATCATATGCACGTGGTGCTTCTAGTCTGTGACTGGTTTAGGGGTGGCGATGGGTTGCATGGGGGCAGAGAGAGCTATTTGGCCCAGGGGACTCTGCTGAAGCCTCCTCTGAAGTCTCAGTTACAAATGCCAGTCACCATTCCAGCCTATTTAGATAGGACACTTCTTTAAGATCCCTTAGGGGGAATGCTGCCCATTCCTTCAGAAAGCTAGGGGGAAGTGCCCTAAATTCCTCTCTCTGGTACAGACAGACCACCAGGAAGGGCAGGTTGATGCTCTGGATATCCTGACCCAATTTTACCTGGGCAGCCCCTCTTTTACTTGCTTTCGTCTTGGAGATCCTGGCTGACCCCAAAACCTGCTCTTAGTATCATCCAGTTTCCAGGAGAGTCTTTCCGGCGGCACGGAATGACTTAATGGAAGCCTTTCTATTGCTAAAGCCAGAATGTGTTCGGGAAGACATGTGGGCTCTTTGGAAGACCGAAGTTTGGCACCATAAAGGGGACGCCAGATTAACCTAAGGGCAGAGAGCAGGAAGAAGGCACAAAGGGTTCATCTCCATATCTATCAGCTCTGGAGTACTACGTGGGTCCTGGGTCCTGAGCTGCAGACTTGGTGTACAACTTCTCCCATCCCTGGGGACCTACTAGCACCACCTCCATTTGTTACCTCGACCCTTGCCCTCCCCTACAGTCCATCTAAGGTGGGCCTCCTCACCAGTTCTCCATCACAGTTCCCCCATTAATTTCATAATGCTCGTCAAAATTTGTAATTCTTTTGCCTGTTAACCAACCTTTCCTATTACTTTTTCCATTAGGTTTTAAACTCAATGTGGGGAGGAACCGTGTTAATCTTTTCTACTGTTTTATCCCCCAGGCCCAGCCCAGTGTACATCAGGGAGCAGTTAAGATTATTTTCGGGGCGCCTGGGTGGCTCAGTCGGTTGAGCGGCCGACTTCGGCTCAGGTCGTGATCTCGCGGTCTGTGAGTTCGAGCCCCGCGTCGGGCTCTGTGCTGACAGCTCAGAGCCCGGAGCCTGTTTCGGATTCTGTGTCTCCCTCTCTCTGACCCTCCCCCGTTCATGCTCTGTCTCTCTCTGTCTCAAAAAGAAATAAACGTTAAAAAAAAAAAATTTTTTTAAAAAGATTAATTGTTGAGTTAATTAATAATCATACCATAGTGCTTGGGCTGTTAATGCTTAATTAATAAGCATGCATCAACTGAGAAATGTAACCAGAGTTTTTATGCTAGTGGTGGTCCCAATGACTGAAAGTGAGAAAAATCATTGATAATGGGAAAGAAGTACACTTCGTCAGTTTTACTTGAGGTGTCAGTTTCAGATGTCAAGAGGTCCTGAGAACAGGGCCTGGGAGCTAACATTTCAATGCTTCTTTAATCTTATTCTTGATTATTTGTAGGAAAAGAGGTTTACACAGCCAGTTTCTAACTTGTTCTTTCATATGATTTAAGAATATTTACTGAATAATCTTAACATGTTAATTAAGCACTGGAGATACAAATACACAAGACACTTGTTCCCTCTACTATAGGATTCAGACATGTGTCAAAATAACTGTAACATAATATGATACGCACTTTAATAGTCACAAATAGAACACCGTTTGCTGGGGGTGGGAATGCAGGTGGGAGGGAGCCCACAAAGTGTCCCATAAGCTCAGAATTCAAGCAAAGTAAAAGGTCTCCACCTTATTTCAAGGCTGATCATGCAGACGTCTGGCAAAGGGGAGAACATTTTACCCAACACAATTATTCTCTTGGTTCTATTCAGGTAGCAAAAGAACTATAAGCAAAGTCCACAAAAGAAAAAAAAAAAAAAAAGAAGCAACTTAGGGCAAAGGGGCAGAGAAGTGAGCAGGGGGTACCTACCCATTTGGCTCAGGAAAGCACAATATTGTGAATGATGGCCTGAACACACACGAGCGTGCACAAACCCCATTCTGTCATCCTTCCCGGTCAGGGCAGCACGCGGGTCCAGAGCTTATCTCTGAACATTTGGAAACAGTTACCTTGCTTTAATTTACTGAATAAATCTGACACCGTCTGCGGATGTGTCCAGATTGAAGGCGAGCAGTGTCCCGGCTGGGAGAGGAGGTGTGAAGGCCCCCGCTGAGTGCGGGCGGATGGTGGGCCTCAACCAGCGCCCTGCACGGGAGGTGATGACCCACCGGGGACGAGAGGTGGAAGTCTGAGGGCAGAAGGGGTTCTTTTCCCTCCACGGAAGGCACCTTCGGAATGTGTGTACTCACACTTGCTTCGTTCCTTCCTGCCTTCGCTCTGAAGGGACTCAAGAAATTCAGAATGAGCAAAATAAAACAGGACGAGGGATGGAGAGCTTGGCAGATGCCAAGAATTTTCCCCGACCTTTGAGGCCTTGGGTTCTGGGGATCTGGCCAAGGGGGGCTTCGTGTCCTTGTTTTAGCTGCACTCGATTGCCCATCCCAGCCAAAAAAAGAGAAAACTCTGTGCTGGTTACAAGACTAATTTCATTTGTTGCAATCCAACAGACTGAGTCACCAAGACCTCAGTTCATTTACACATTTATTTTAAGCACCTTTTCAATGGTAGGCATTTTGCTAAAGCAAAATGGCTAGAATGGCTCCCAGCTTGCTGGGTGGTAGGTGGGGGCAATGGGAACAAACAGTTACAAGCAGTGGGGACAGAAGAATAGAAACAGGGCTCAAGGGGGTCAGCCAGTACTCTGCCCAGACTCTGCTTCTAGGCAGAATCCACCAAGTGGACCAAGAGTGGACACGAGGCCGAGGGGACAACATGTACGTTCTCTTGGACACGAAGCCCTGTTGGCCTGCTCGGTCTGGGGGGTAACATGTCCCAGCCCAGCCAGCACTGGAGGCAACAGGAGGCCAGGCAGGAGACAGATGATGCAGGACCTAGACTTGATTCCTGTAGGCGAGGGGGAGCCACGCATGGAATTTAAGCAAAAGACAGACATGTCCTGATACACATTTCGAAAAAGGAGCCTGTTTTGGAAAGAGGCAGTGAGGAAAATAAACTCAGAAGAGGAGACATAGCTAAATAAACCACATGGGTTTCTTCCCATCACATACAAACGACTCTTCTTATTCTGATGAACAGTTCAGCCTAAAAAACGAATTATTGGTAGTCAAACTGCCAGGTAGCCCTTATTGGCTGACTCAGCTCAGCGTTGTAACAGTCTTCTGTAAAATAGGGACTGATAATTCCCACTGACTGAGTTATTGTGAACACGGGTGGATTAATGATATCATTTTTTGGAAACAGATTCTTTAAAAAACTTTTTTTTAATGTTTATTCATTTTTGAGGGGGGGGGAGAGGGAGAGAGAAAGGGCTACCGGAAGAGGGGCAGAGAGAGAGGGAGACACAGAATTGGAAGCAGGCTCCAGGCTCTGAGCTGTCAGCCCAGAGCCCGACACGGGGCTTGAACTCACGCGCCATGAGATCGTGACCTGAGCGCAAGTCAGACACTTAACTGAGCCACCCCGGCGCCCCAGATATCATCTTGAATGTAAAGCACACAGCACAGCGTCTAGAACACAATACACACTCAGAAAAGGCTCCTAGCTAGCCATATCCTCTCCCACATCTTCCTCCTCCAAGGTTTTGCATCGGCCTATTTATTGCAAGGCATCCTCAAGGCCTGTTCCTTCCCCACCAAAGACTTTTTGTTGGGGGGAGGAGAGTGGGTCTTGGGGTGGTTCTCACTTTCAGGACCACTCAAGTCCAGAAGTCAGAGGTTTCTGTAAGGCTGCTCTCTAGGGAGCTCAGAGTGTTTTTCTCTTCTAGTTCTTTCAAATGCCTGCTGTACCACTGAAGAGAAACTTCCATCTAGTTTTATTAAGTTGTGAGCAAAAAGAATGCATGTATCAGCAAACTATTAAAATTCAGAATTATTTAGACAGTTCAAAGCTGTGACCAAGCCAAAAAAAAAAAAAAAAAAAATCACAGTACAGTTAACGTGATGCTTAACAGAAATGATTACTGTGCTCTGTTAATTACACATAAATGCTATTTCGTTCCCATAAATCACAGTAATGACTGGGCAGGACCAGAAGTGCCTTAGAGACTTCTTTGAAGATTGGCCGGATATTCCTATTTGACGTCTACAGGGAAGGGGTCAAGTTGAGCAAGGTATAGGGTCTCTGTGGGCTTCAGATACATTCTCTTCCTTGAGGAAAAGACCGTTCTTTCCCCTCAAAGCCTATCCATATGCAGTCCTTAACCTGAAGACAACTTTTGGGATCCTTCAGTCCCTGTCAAGAAAAGAAAGCATCACCCAGCACCGAGGGACTGGTAAGGGACCCCCATTTTCTGCAGCCCTCCCGCCCCTCACCTGCCAGTTCTGGGATGTCTGCATTCTTCCTGCCCCTCTTCCAACTCTTGGATCTAAAACACAGAGGAGGTCCAGCAACAGTGTAAACACAGGCTGGCCAGGGAGCGCTCTGCCGGCATAGGAACACAGCATTCCAGCTTGCACGGGGTGGGCCTGGGGCCTTTCTCTGGCTTGGTGTCCAGGGGGACGACACCATTCCCTCTCAGCTACTCTTCTGTGGGTTTAGCTCATACTCTTATTGAATGCTCATTGCCTTTCATTAACTTCCGTAGCAGGCCTGGCTTTGCATTTCAACTTTCTGTGGCCAGCAGAGGCCTTCTGGAGCTATTTCAGATGCGGACGCTCCTGTCCGTGAGGGACAGCTCTCTCAGCCACAAGTCAGTGAGGCAGAGATACCAATGTGGATTCTGGGCTTCCAATCAAATATTCAGAAAAGGACGCTGTACCCTTTGAAAGCTGCAAAGTAAACAGATCTTCAGCTTAGGAAGCAAATGTACTTCTGATCATTTAAATTTAAGTTCTAAAGAGGACGGGACAGTCCGTGATTCCAGCAACTTCAGTGAGGGAAGTTTCAGGCAAGTGCACAGAGAACAAATATGTAGCAATATCAAAGCGGTCCTTGTAACATCAAATTCCTATTAATCTGCCCGCATGCTAAGGAATGTCTGTCTCGATCTTTTAGTAATTATCGTCTACAAACTGTGCTGCCCTGCAGCCCGGATGGTGTTCGACAATCAGCGAGGATCCACACCCGCGTCCTTATGAGTGTTTGTTTTTCTTTCGTATCATCAGGTCAGAGACCCTTAAGGCAGCACTGAGAAAACACGACGCCCCTGCCCCTCTGGTGGAAAGCTTCCTTCCAAGTCGTGACGCCACTCTGTATTTATGTTTCTGATTCTCTGTTAACCGTATTCTCATCAAAGTATCCTTTAAAACGGTTGCCACTTGTGGCCCAGAAGCCTTAGCATCCTGTTGGAAGAACAGACATTCAGGCCCCTCCCCAGCCCTGCCTAATCAGAATCTGCTGTCCCCTAGCAGCTCACTCTAGAGTGTGGGAACACACGCCAGCGTTCCCCTGACAGAATGTGAGTCTCATAAATCCATAATCTACCAACGAAAAAATAAACAAAGCAAATGCTTTTGCATAGGAAACTCAAATCCAGTAGGACCTCTGTGGACATAAACAATTTATTAATACTAATCAGCGTCAGCTGCTTACGAAATGCCAGACCTGTTACAAGGGCCCTGCTTGTATAGGTTCACAACTGTGCACCGAAACACAGGAGGTAGGTACCGCCCTCCTCACGTTGCACAGGCACAGAGAGCTTATATGACCTGCGCGAGATCAACACAGTAAATCACACAGTGGAAGAGGCAGGATTTGAATCCAGGCAGTCTGACTTCCCGAGGGCATGTGTTTAACCATTACCCTACACCACCCCCCGGCAGTGTGCACCTGTATTCAGGAAATGAACAGCAGATTCGGGGCCTGAAAGAAAAAGCTATGTTGCTGTAAGGGCCACCATTTCAGGCTCAGTCAGGTTTAGAAGCAGAGACCAGATGAGCTGGAGATCAAAACCTCTAACAGAACCCTCTTGGGTATTATCTGAAGTCAGTGAGGTGCAGAGAGGATGTGTGGTTCTCCCAAAGGGGTGGAAAATGGAGGCCGACAGGTCTCAGCCCCGACGGTTCTTCCCGCCACGCTCACTTACCCCTTCTGTGCCACGTCCTTCTTCTTTTGGGGTTTTGCTCTTCCAAAGCCCCTTCACACCCACCAGATACAAAAGTGACAGCTGTTCCCTTCTGAACTTTCATTCAACATCTGAGCGTCTCTGCACTGCTTTAATAAGTCATTTTGCAACCTATTTAAAGCCTCCTCATTAGAAAACAAGTCTTGGGGCACCTGGGTGGCTCAGTTGGTTAAACGTCCGACTTCGGCTCAGGTCACGATCTCACGGTTCACGAGTTCAAGCCCTGCATCAGGCTCTCTGCTGACAGCTCAGCACCCCCCCCCCCCCGACCCCCCCCCCCTCTCTCAAAAACAAGTCTGGAAAGGGAAGGCTGTGCTTATCGACCATCCTTCAGTAACTTTGATACTGAGCAATTACATACAGAGCGTAACAGGAACTTTCAGAGGTGATAACCAAAGAGCTCTCCTTTGATGAAAGTCAAGCCTGCCAGCTACTGAGTGTTCATTAAGATGAAGTTTTAGTCTGGGCACCAAAGAGTCATGTACCTGCTAGAGGCTTAGATCCGCCGATACATTGATAGACGCAAGAAGGGTGGCAGTTCCAGGCCCAAATTAAAGCGGCTATGGAATCTGGACCACTTCATCTAAGGTGCCTGTTTCTGACCAAATGGTGCTTTCTGTCACTGGTTAGCACCCCACGAGGATTCTCTCAAGCCCCGCGTATTTGCAGAACGCAGGGCAAGGAGTTCCTGGAACACACTTCACGGGTCCGAAGGGGCTGAAAATTCCCGTTTGAGGTACTGCTCTGCTACAAAAGGCAGGGAACACCTTTCACTTGGAAGCCTGCCCATCTGGTGGGAGGCAAGAGATAGAATACACACCATGCCCTTAAAATGCCACCCTCAAGATGCCCACCGTTTCTTGACTGATCTGGCAGCGCCTTTTATCACCTCCACTTCAGAGGCGAGGAAGGATCACCGAGTCCCTCTGGATGCACAGGGTGTACATATAAATCACTCAATACTTGAAATACCAGACCGAGCCGTGGCGACTCCCAAGGATCAAAAACACAGAGAGGACCAATCTGCCCTGCTTCTCCCAGAGCTCGTGGTTCCGTGCCCCTGTGGGTTGTGGGGCAGCAGCGGGTCACAGCTCGGCCACCCATAATGGAGTTGGCAGTCTCAGATCAAACACCCTGAGAACGTGCTACAAACACCCAGCCCGGGGCACTTACCTTGCACTGCCCAGACACGCAGATGGCCGTGCCATTCTGGTCACAGGGGGTACCGTCAATGACCTTCTCGGCTTGCCGGACATAGAAGCGGTAGCCCATCGCCTGGCAGTTCAACTCACACTTCCGATTGCCCTTTACTACCAAAAAAAAAAAAAAAAAAAAGAAAAAAAAAAAAAGAAAAAAAAAAGCATCTTTTTTTTCTTCTGGTATTCTGCATTGAGATAAAATTCACATGACATAATAACATAAAAATAAACATTTTAGCCAAAGTGTACAATTCAGTGGTGTTTAATCTATTCCCAATGTTGTACAACCATCACCACTAATTCCAGAACATTTCTGTCACCCCCAGAAAACAGCCCTGGACCTGTTCGCTGTCATTCCCTCCAGACCTTGGCAACCACCCATCTACTTGCTATCTATGGATTTGCCTATTCCAGACGTCTCATAATCACACACTTTAAAAAAACTGCATCAGGGGCACCTGGGTAGCTCAGTTGGTTGAGCATCTGACTCTTGGTTTCGGCTCAGGTCATGATCTCACAGTTTCATGAGTTCAAGCCCCACATCGTGCTCTATGCTGGCAGCACAGAGCCTGCCTGGGATTCTCTCTCTCCCCCTCCCCCACGCACACTATCTCTGTCTCTTTCAAAATAAATAAATAAACTTACAAAAATAAAAAATAAATAAATAAAAACTTCATCCAAGTTACGAGATCTCCCCACAGTTGCTGGTCGAGGGAAGGGATTGTGTCTTGATCTATGGGCATATAGTAGGCATTCGATGCTGAGCAGATATCATAAAGGGATTCTTCAAGAATCCCACGATGCAAATAATAGACTCCACTTTTAGAAGTCCTCCCACGTTTTAACATAGTCACAATTATATCTTACTTATCAGCAATCACAGTGAGCACACAATTTTTATGTTCTGCTTTAAAAAAATTGTTACTGAATATCTACGCAATTATATCATCTTTATGTTCTTTTAAATGGCTAGAGTTTCCTGTAATAATTCCTCCATTATGAGATATTTAAGTGGTTTCCGTATCACCTTGGGTTGAAATCCAAAGTCCTCAGCAAGAGATAAACCATCTGTCAAGAACTGAACCTTGCCTACCTTTATAGTCTCATTTCCTACTGTTTCTCCTTACATCTTTGCTGTGTACCCAACTAAGCACGTCCTCTCTCCAGCTATTGCCTAACTGTTCTTCTGCCTTTGCCTTACTTGGCTAGTACCGGTTTCTACTTTGCTTTCGTTCCCAGGTCACTTCCTCTAGGAAGCCCTCCGTGGATCCCGACCTTGCCTGTACATCCAGCCATCTGATCTGGCCCCCTCTACAATAAGGTTAACCAAACTTCACTGAAGCAGAGTCTTGAGGGGCCACAGGGACATGCCTGGCGTATTCACTTTTGTACCGCCAGCATCCAGTACAGAGGCGGGCACAGAGCAAATTCTCTACCAATCCCTGAGGAATAAGAGGAGGGATGAATAAGTAAATACTGGCCTTTTTAAAATTGTATATTTTGCCTTTCTCTCGTCTCCCCCAATGAGATATATTCCCTTACAGAGTCTTTCTCTATATTTCTGTTATTTCACACCGAGCCTGGCACACAGTCAGTGCTCAATACATGCTAATTAATTACTGCTGCTACTAATATCTTCAGAACAATTTAGTTGCCTCCAAAATAAGAATGAGAAAAATTTTCAGGCAAGATGTATTTCCATATCCAAAACAGACGAGCCAAGTACATACTGACTTTTTTTTTTTTTTTTAACTGTTTTTGGAGACAAGACTAACGCTTTGCTCAGTCATAGACAGCATGTTCCAGGGTCATGCCTTTGTCTGAAAATCTGATTACTGGATTGGATACCACTGACTCTTTCCTACACAACACAATACATCATATTTTCCCCAGTGTAGCTGCCTGACTGTCATGGCAATGAACTTCACTCCAAAGCCATTGAAAACCACGAACAGGAAATAACATGGAGCCTCTGGGACCACATGGTTCAGGGAACACTGAATCTTCTATGTATGTTAAGCTCTATCTTAGAAGTCAAGAGGCAGGGTTTCGTACCCTGGCTGCCCAAAAGATAGAAGAGGTGATCTTGGAAAAATCAAAGAATACCAAAGATGGAAGTGCCTTCGGGAATTATCTAAAACCAAGTCATCATTTCATAGATTAAAAACATACCACCACAAAGGCCTAAGAAAGGAGGTGACAAGTTAGAGGTAAAGTCCCCAAAGCTTGCTTCCTCAGGTCATCTATCTACCTGGACCCTGCTTCTTCCTTCCCAGCTCTTCATTTTCTGAAGTGACAGCAGGAACTATCCAGGTGCGTTGCATTTCAAGTAATAACAGCGTCTGAGAGGCAGCCTCAGGAGGGGCCAGAGTTTTGAGTTCTCACTTCTCCTGGCTCTCTCCCAACTACCTCTAGCCTTTGGGATACTAGCTTTTGCAGCCACAATTTTATTTCTCCCTATTCGTAACCATACTACAGAACAACATTCTGAGAACATTCTACATACTACAGGAGAACATTCTGGCTGAATGTGGGGCAATTATGGCAGAATCTCCAAAAAGGTACATGAAAGTAACCTGGAGGACTGGCCTGAAGTCTGCACCTCTCCTGCCACTAGGTCTGACCCTCTACCTATGTGGTTCAGTGTCCCTGCTGCCTCAGACTTGCAAGAAGGAAAGAGGGGGCTCCTAGCAGATAATAGACCCCTGCGGACAACTGACCACCTATCAGAACTATCAGACGGCCTGTTGCCTTGGCAATGCTCAACCTAGTGTGTCTCATAAAAGTACACAAGGACTCACTTCTTTAGGCCCTGTGTATACTCCCCAGCCACCTTAAAATTCCACATAAAAATAGGGGCGCCTGGCTGGCTCAGTCAGTTAAATGTCTGACTTTGGTTCAGGTCACGATCGCACCGTTTGAGGGTTCGAGCCCCACATCTGGCTCTGTGCTGACAGCTCGAAGCCTGGAGCCTGCTTTGGTTTCTGTCTCCCTCTCTCTCTGCCCCTCCCCCGCTCATGCTCTGTCTCTCTTTCTTTTTCTCTCAAAAATAAATAAACATTAAAAAAAATTCTTTTTAAACTACATTAAAACTATATTTGCAGGGCCTCAGATTAAGTTTTCTCATGGATAATCACTTCATTCCTTTTTTTCTTCTGTGAATATAATTATACTTCTCTATAGAAGAGAAGCCAAGAGCCAAGAGCGTCTTCTCTAAGCAGATCTTGGCTTGGTTTTACCAGCAGAGAGAGAGGAGGAAAACAGAAGAGTGGCCACCAGTGGGGGGCAGTGGGCTGAGAGCAAAGCGGGCATCTCCTTCTCCCCCTGATTCTCTTATTGCTCTCCTTTTCTGTCCTCCCCACCCCCAAAGGGAACACCTTTATATTCCACACACTGAGAGGGTGATTCTGTGTCCCAGGACCAGAAGCACAGCCTCACCTGGGAACTTGTTGAAAATGTAGATTCTGAGGCCACGCCTCCTAGTCCTGCATCAGAGACTCAGGCAAGCTATATTTTAAATAAGCCCTCAGAGTGATTCTGGTGCACAAATTTCACAGCCACTGCTCTAAGAAAAGTCAAGTAGTGAGAGAAGAGCTGGAAGTAGCTGACCATTCTTATTTTGAATCAAAGATGTTCAAATTCCACACCCAAGTTTCAAAGATAATATAAGCACTATCTGTAATTAAACTTAGAATTGCCAGGTATCTGGATCCATGATAGCTAAAAAAATCTCTCTTCTTATTAAACTCTGGAGAT
This sequence comes from Panthera uncia, assembly GCF_023721935.1. NCBI lineage: Eukaryota > Metazoa > Chordata > Mammalia > Carnivora > Felidae > Panthera > Panthera uncia. Next base: position 110,149,330 of record NW_026057582.1, on the reverse strand, counting down.
CACACAAGAAAATTCAGGTTACTTAGAATAAAACAGCTAACAGCTAAAGGATTTACTCTCAAATACAGTTCAATATTTAAATCACTCCCTGAACTGTGTCCCCTTGGAAAGCCCCCTGATATAAGAGTAAAGACATTTTTCAAGTGATAAAGGGCAAAGGAAATAGAAAAGGAATTAATAGTTACAAAATTTTGGAAGGTGGGAAGCAAAGGACTCATGGAAATGACGTAGCAGACCCAAGAAAACTGATCCTAAGCAGGAATTGAAGCATCGAAGCTACCTAGTATTGTTGCACCTCCAAGAGGTAACTTTGGAAATAGGGCAGAAAGAAGGCCTAAAAACGGGGGGAATATCTGTAAGGGTGATTAAGAAGTAGTTAGCGATTCCATTTTCCAGAATGGTTAGCTAAAAGCCTCTGAAAATTAACTCCTTCATAAAAGCAATGAGAACACTGTCAAAAGACAGCTGGAGCAGGCTATACTACTATAAGACAAAACAGACTTTAAGACAAAAACTGTTACTAGAGACAAATAGTAGCATTTTATAATGACAAAAGAGTCAATGCATTAGGAAGACAACAACAGAGCTCCAAAGCACATGAAGCAAAAACTGACAGAACTGAAAGGAGAACTAGGCAATTCAATAAGAATAGTTTGAAATGTTGATACCACACTTTCAATAATGAATAGAATGACTAGACAGAAGATCAGCAAGGAAACAGAAGACTTGAACAGCACTCTGAACCAACTAGACCTAATAGCTATCTCTAGAACATTCTACCCAACAACAGCAAAACACCCATTCTTCTCAAGTGTACATGAAATAGTCTCCAGGAGGGAACAAATGTTAAATAATAAAACAAGCCTTAATAAATTGAAAAGGATTGAAGTCACACAAAATATGTTCACTTGCCGCAATGGGATGAAATTAGGAATCAAAACCAGAGAGGAGTTTGGGGATTTCAAAAATATGTGGAAACTAAACAACATATTTCTAAATAACTGATCAAGAAAAAAACACACACAAGGGAAATAAGAAAATACTTTGAGGTAAATAAAAATAAAAATACAGCACACCAAAACTTATGGGATGCAGATATAGCAGTGCTTGGAGGAAAATTTATAGCTGTAAACACCCATGTTAAAAAAAATCTCAAATCAATAACCTAATCTCCCACATTAAGTACTAGAGAAAGAAGAACAAACTAAACCTAAAGTCAACAGAAGAAAGAAATCTAGAATGGAAATAAATTATATAGAGCAGGGAGAGGCAACAGAGAAAATTAATGAAACCCAGAGTTGGTCTTTGTAAAGATAAACAAAATTGACAAACTTTTAGATCGACTAAGAATAAAAGAGAAAAGACTCAAAACACTAAAATCAGGAACAAACGGGGAACATTACTATTGATTTTATAGAAACAAAAAGGACTTCTAACCAGGGCAGTTAGACAAAAAAAAAAAAAAGCATCCAGATTGAAAAGGAATAAGTAAAACTATCTGTATTCACAGATGACCTGATCCTGTATATAAAACAGACAATTTAAGTGCACCAAAAAAGTATTTGAATAAAAAGTTCATCCAAGTTACAGGATATAAGATCAATATGCAAAACTCAATTGTATTTCTATACACTATCAATAAACAATCTGAACATGAAATTAAGAAAACAGTTTCATTTACAACAGCATCAAAAAGAATGAAACGTTTGGGAATAAATTTAACACAGGAAGTTTAAGACTTATACACTGAAAACTACAAAATATTTTTGAAAGAAACTAATAAAGATCTAAATAAATGGAAAGACATTCCATGTTCATGAATCAAAAGACTTAAGATTGTTAAGATGGCAATACTCCCCAAAGTGATCTATAGGTTCAACACAATTTCAGTCAATATACCAGCTGTCTTTTTTTTTGCAGAAATTGACTGGCTGATCCTGAAATGGATAGGGAAATGCAAGGGACCAATAGCTAAAATAACCTTGGAGAAAGAAAAAGTGGAAGACTCATACTTCTTGATTTTGAATACTACAAAAGTACAGCAATGGAGACGGTCTGATATATAAATTGATGGAACAGAATGGAGAGACCAAAAATAAACCTTCATATATATGGTCAATTGACTTTTGACAAAAGTGCCAAGACAATTCAATGAGAGAAAAATAGTCTTTGCAATAAATAGTGTTGGGATAGCTTTGCATATCTACATGCAAAAGAATGAAGGTGGACCCCTACTTCACATCATATATAAAAATTAACTTAAAATGGAACATCAGCCTAAATGTAAGAGCTAAAACTACAAAATTTTTACAAGAAACCTAGGCATAAGTCTTCACGATAGTCAATTCATCAATGGTTTCTTAGATAATATGATATCAAAAGCACAACTAACAAAAAAATAGCTAAGTCGGGCTTCATCATAGAACTCCATTGGGAAAATGAAATGACAACACAAGTAATGGGAAAAAATTTACACGTCCAAAAAATGTGTACGTGAATATGCATAACAGCATTATTCACAATAGCTAGAAAGTGGAAGCAATATAAATGTCCCTCAACTGATGAATAAATAAATAAAATGTGTTTTATCCATATGTGGAATATTATCGGACAACAGAAAGGAAATATGTCCTGATACATGCTACAACATGGATGAACTTTGAAAACAGTGTACTAAATGAAAGAAGTCAGTCACAAAAAGTCACCTATTGTCTAATTACATTTATTTATTTATTTATTCATTCATTCATTCATTTAATTTTTGAGAGAGGGAGAGAGCACAAGTGGGGGAAAGGGCAGAGGGAGAGACAGAGAGAGACAGAATCCTAAGCACGCTTTGCACTGACACGGGGCTTGATCCCACAACCCTGGGACTGTGACCTAAACTGAAATCGAGAGTCAGACACTCAGTTGACTGAGCCACCCAGGTGCCCTTAATTACATTTATATGAAATATTCGAAATAGGCAAATCTACAGAGGCAGAAAGTAGATTAGTAGTTGCCAGAGGACAGAATGCAGACCAAATGCTAATGGGTATGGACTTTCATCTTGGGGTCCATACTGAAATTATGTAGTGGTAATGGTTGCACAATTTTCTAACTATACTAAAAACACTAAATTGTAGTGTTTAAATTGGTGGCTTTTACGGTATATGAATTTTATCTCAATAAAGCTGTTATTAAAAAAAAAAAGGCAGCAGCAGCAGCAGCAGTTTCGTAGATCTCCAGGAAATCAACAAATAAATAACTCAAAAAAATTTCTGTTTCCAGAATGAAGGAGTCCATCAAGTGCCCAGGACAATGGTGTTAGGTGTAGGACTTGATTTTACCCTACTTGTAATTAATAAGTTAACCTGTTATGTTTCATGGGTATAGACAGAGGATACAAGACTCCTGAGTCAGAGGGGCACCTGGGTGACTTAGTCGGTTGGGAATCCAACTCTTGATTTCTGCTCAGGTTGTGACTTAACAATTCCACTCACATGAGCTTGCTGGAGATTGAGCTCCGAGGCGGGCTCTATGCTGACAGCACAGAGCCTGCTTGGGATCCTCTGTCTCCCTCTTTCTCTGTCCCTCCCCTGTTCACGTGCTCTCTCTCTCTCAAAAATAAATAAATAAACATAAAAAAAAAAAAGACTCCTGAGTCAGAGATAAAGGACTTTATTGCTCTTGGAAGAGCGAACATCACAAGCATTGGCATGTTTGTGTCAGTTCCCCTTGCCCCCACGCCTCACAGGGACATTACACACGTAGGCAAGGAACACTGTGCTTGAGGACCCGATGCGTCTACAGGAAGCAATAAGGAGCCCTGCTCTTTTGTCCTGGATGGAGATGTTGTTCATTCTTCAAGGTTGCTCACTGAAAACACAATCTTGAGAAATGACCTGGTTTTAGGGTGGGCAAGGCCTGGCATTCTTGGCATACTCCACAAGACCTATAGGAACCTAAGCAGTGTCTCCCAATGAATGGATGATAATGAACAACACCAAGGCACATGGTTGTGGAATTTTAAGACACTTGGGACAAAGAAAAGATAACACAGGTTACCAAAGAAGAAGAAACAACTAAAATGGTATTGTATTGGATTTCTCAACAACCACTTTGAAAGCTACAAGATAACCGAGCAATGGCTTGTAATTTGTGAAAGTCATTTCTAGAATTTTACATCAATCACCAGAATTCCATATCCAGTCAAATTATCCACCTTTGAGAAAAAATAAAGGCATCTGCAGAAATTCAATTCTTGCACAATTTTCCTCTCATGGACACTTCCTGGAGAACGTGTTCTACCACAATGAAAGAACAAACCAAGAAAGTAGAAGGTGTGGGATCCAGGAAATAGAAGAACTAATCCAGAGGGAATGCTCAGGACTAGGGTGAAAGGGGACCTTAACAAGACAAGTGTGTACGAGGCTAGGACTAGAGCAGATCAGAAGGGTCAAGGAGAAGGTGAAATGGAGACAATACTCAATTTTTAAGATACTGATATTTTAGGGGCATCTGGGTAGTTCAGTCGGTTGAGTGCCTGACCCTTGATTTCAGCTCAGGTCACGATCCCCAGGGTCATGGGACTGAGCCCCACAGTAGGCCTCTGCACTGACAACAGACGCATGTTTGGGATTCTCTCTCTCCGCCTCTTTCCCACTTGTGCATGTATGTGTGCACGTGTGCTCGCTCTCAAAATTAATAAAAACTTAAAGATATTGATAAATCAAATTACTGAAAGAAGATTCACATAATTTCAAAGTGCCTGAGGTTAAATTAGCGTGAAGTACCTAGAAAAGAAGACAAGGAGAAAAAGGTGTTTATTAACAACAAAGAAACTAAGGATTTCAGGAGGAGAACAGTAATCACAGCGTAGGGAATGGATGCTATAATGTGATACCCAGATTACCCACCAGCACCACCCAATCCAAGTCAGAATCCCCCCAGCAGCTGGGAGTGCCCCCTGCTGGTAGCTCACAGCTGTGTCTTTCTGGAACTTGCCCTCAGTCTAAGGGACCTGCCTCACGAAAGGTTAAGCCTCTTCCCCAGGGATAGCCAAAGACTGGTCCGTGTGCTGGCACAAAGGCCGACCCTATCTCAATTTTGGGTAACTACGCAAGCTAGCCCAGCACAGAGATGCGCCAATCTGCATCTTGCACCCCCACAGGTGCTGCTGTTCCAGGATCACTCCCCAGTAAACACTGGGCACGAATCTCCGTCTCAGGCTCTGGATCCTGGAGATCTGACCTAAGCTAGTACACCATATGGCTCAGCTGTGAGAAGCGTGCACATAGTCACGCCGTAACGATTCCAAGGTAACTATTCAAAGGTAACTATTCTAGCCTAATTACATAATTACCTCGAGGGGGTGTGGGATGGGGAGTGTGCACACGTGGGGAGGTAGGAGAGGATGATGAAAGCGGATTCCATCCTCGTCTTCAACAGAACATATTTGAAACCCGAGAAGTTCACAAGTAACAATGTAAGCAGTATTCATAGATACGAAGGTAAATCAAAAGAACAGCTAAAACAGCTGGGGAGGAAGAAATCCTGGGGGAGGGGCAACGTTTGTAGAACTATTTGTTTCTGTGAATATGCACATGGATTAAATGATAAAAGCTAGGGGGCGCCTGGGTGGATCAGTCGGTTAAGCGGCTGACTTTGGCTCAGGTCATGATCTCACAGTTCGTGGTTTCGAGCCCCACATCGGGCTCTGTGCTGACAGCTCAGAGCCCGGAGCCTGTTTCAGATTCTGTGTCTCCCTCTCTCTCTGCCCCTCCCCCGCTCATGCTCTGTCTCCCTCTGTCTCAAAAATAAAATAAACATTACAAATAATAATAAATGATAAAAGCTAATTTTAAAAACGCGTAAAAAATTCAGGTTCAACAATTCAAGTTCGCAGAAACGGAGTCCTTGTGCACAGTTTCCGTGGATGGTAGGCTTCCTCCCATCTCTGTTCAAAATTAACACAAAACTGTCAGACTTCCCGCCGTCTTTTCGGGAACGTTGCCTAAGTGCGACAGCAAAACAAAATGTTGCTCTCTAGGAAAGCAAAACGTTGCTGCAGTGTGGAGATCCTCGATTTTAGCTAGCAGATCCTGGATTTAAGCTAGCTTTGCAACTTCGGAGGTTTGCATTAGCCAGTAAACAAGAGTGGCAGCAAACAAGGTTCAAACCTTTGCCAGAACTGCACATTCTCCCGTCCTCATGCAGGGAGAAATTTTCAGGTGAGGAAAGAGGAGAGATTCTGTGACTAAACACACGAAGCTATTCTTAGAGAACGGGTAACATCTGTGCTCAGTTTTGGGTCCATTCAAACTTCACAAGTTCACTCCAAGTGTAGCACCGAAACCTTCAGTTCCCAGGCTCAATTTCCATGTTTTCTGGTGGAATATAGGATATCCCTGTTCAAGAAAAGCAGCCTCGTAAACGCAGCTCATAAAACTCGGACGTGTCAGGGTACTTACCCAACACATGCTGATGAGTGAAGTGTAAACGAATTAGAAACACGTGGATGCAATGTCTTACGTGTACGTGCAGGGTTGACATAGAATAAAAGGGGTTTGCTCAAAGCTGGGGGCAGGCTTTGCAGCACTGGCTGGCGGTGAATAATCCAGGCCACAGCCAAGCCAGACTTGACCTCTGCCAACTGCATTATCTATGCAGCATTCCTCTTGTTTATGACAAAGGATCTGCCTGCCCTTGAACTCCGCATTCTGGACTAGACGCGGGTGATTACTATTGAAGCTGCTTTCCCCCAGCCTGCATTTTCCAGGACAAAGTTATGGAAAATAAGATGAGGAACATGTCTCTAAGAGCCCAGACGCTTCTGTGGAATTAGAAAACTGGTCTGAAAAACTCGGAAGAGAAGAGCGACAAGACTGTCTAATTCTTAGCCTTTCCTGTTCTGAAAGGGAAACTGTTTGGGGCACACTCTGTCACTAAAACTTAAATGCAAAAACATGCAGCTTATCAATTGCTAATACCCCTAACCTTCTATCCCGCACTTGTAACTATATCATTTAAACTTCAGAAGTTCACATGCAGCGCCCCGTTCAATCTTACTTAACTGACAGCCTTGGAGATCTAAATGACTCACAGTGAACAGAAATGTCTTTTTGTAAATCCTGAAAAAGTTATTGGCTCAATGTTCCACAGACGGTAAATTCCTCTTAGCATCGTTGCTCACACTTAAACACAGTTCGAGTGTGCGACACTCGAATGCCAAGTGCCAGCATATTCGGAAATGCCAGCGTATTCGGAATCACCTGGAGGTCTCGCCAAAGCACAGACTGACGGACTGACTCCATGCCTACAGTTTCTGATTGATTAAGTCTGGGGTGGAGCCCCAGAATCTGCATTTCTAACAAGTTCCCAGGCGATACCACTGCTGGAACCACACTTTGACAACCACTGCTCTAAGTGAGGCTATTGAACCAGGAAGGAGAACCCAGCCAGCAACCACACCACTGCTTGACACCCTGGGGATGCACCGCCAAAGGTGCCATAAAAAAATGATGTGCGACTGGCTAAATAAAAGGTTACAGTTCTACCCAGGCAAGCCGGCCCGTCAAGACTGCAACCTTCAGGAGGCCTTGCAAGAAGGAAGTTCCCTTCTGAGCTGTACAGCCCATGCTGTGCAGAAGGCAGAGAGAGAAATGGAGCTTCTCTTTCCTTAGCATCTGCATTTGGATCTGGCTGCCGACCCTATTCCCATCTTCTATAATTTTTGTATACCTACTGTTTATTGAGCACCTACTGAGTGCCACACCCTTCGCTGATCCTAACTCAGCTAATCCTCACCTACGGGGGATGAGGGTCAGGCAAGCTCAGTGACTTGCTCCCGAAGCAAAGGTGGTGGGCGGCAGAGCTCCGAGTCAGGCCCAGGTCTGTGGGACTCCAAGGTGCCGGTGTTAACACTGCACCGCTACCCGCCCACTCTGTGCTGCAGCCCAAACCTGTTCCAAACTGCTGCCCTGCCAATGGGTTACAGCTGTGAACCACTCGCCCCAGAGTCACCTACTGGTGGCTGCTAGCATTTCTTGGCTACCTGAGGACCCTGTGTCTCTCTCAGGATGGCCAGCTAAAGGAAGCCGGTTTCCTGCCTCACTCCAGTGCCTCCACAAAGTGGCCTCGGCTTCTGTTGCGGGTTTCTAAGGCTGAGCACCATGAGTGACTCTCGGTGGGCCCTCTCTAACTTCAGGGTGGGAGCAGCTCACCAGCAAGACCAAAGCATGATATGATTAGAGGGTTGGAACTTCAGCTCCACCCTGACCTCTGGGGAGGGGAAGGGGCCGGAAACTGGGTTAATCACCAGTAGCCAATGATTTATTTTTTTTTTATTATTTTTTTTAATATATGAAATTTATTGTCAAATTTGTCAAACCCAGTGCTCTTCCCAAAAGGTGCCCTCCTCAATACCCATCACCCACCCTCCCCTCCCTCCCACCCCCCATCAACCCTCAGTTTGTTCTCAGTTTTTAAGAGTCTCTTATGCTTTGGCTCTCTCCCACTCTAACCTCTTTTTTTTTTTCCTTCCCCTCCCCCATGGGTTTCTGTTAAGTTTCTCAGGATCCACATAAGAGTGAAACCATATGGTCAGTAGCCAATGATTTAATCACTTGTGCCTACATAAGGGATCCTCTGTAAAAACGACAGGGTTCAAAAGTTTCTGGGTTGGCAGAACACACCCTGGTGCCGGGAGGGTGGCGTGCCCACCGAGGGCCCAGAAGCTCTTCGCGCTCCTTCCCTCACACCCCCCCCCCCCCCCGTGCATTTCTTCCATCGTGCTGTTCCTGGGTTCTATCTCCTTTAATAAACTGGTGACAGTAAGTAAGCTGTTCTCCTGAGTTCTGTGAGCCATGCTAGCAAATTATCGAACCTGACAAGGGGGGGTCATGGGAATCTCCTACTTGTATCCAAGTTGGACAGAAGTGGGTATAACGTGGTGACCCACTACTTGTAAATGGTGTCTGAAGTGGGGGGGCAGGCTTGCGGGACAGCCCCTAACCTGTGGGGTCTACACTGACTCTGGGTAGTAGTGGCAGAACTGAATTCAATTGTTGGACATCTGGTTGGTGTCCACAGAGAATTAGAGAATTGCTTGGTGTGGAAAACTCACACATTTGGTTTCAGAAGTGTTGTGAGCAGAAGCAGATCTTGTGTTGTACCTGCCTTCTTCCCATGGCTTCCAGCTTCCAGTGAGGGTCTAAGCCTTCTGCTGGTGGAAGCCAGGCCATCGGCTGGGTTGCCAACCACTGATACACCTTTCTAGGGCACGCAGTCACTTTCTTAGGGACAGGACACATTTCTGCCAGGGCAGCAAGCACTCGAGAAACCTCTTTCACTCCCTTTATCTGCTCTGCCACCAGGCTGTCATTCATTCATTCTGGATTCTTCTCTTCCCCTTCACTTCTCCTGCCAAGCCCCAGCCCAGGTCCTCATCAGCCTGTGCCAGAAGGGCTTCACAGTCTCCTAACTGGTTTCCCGGATTCGATCTCCCTCCCTCCCTTCTCCCCATTTATCCATCTTAAGCTATATTACCCCCCAAAACTTCCTTCTTCAGGAAAGAGGCATGACCCTCTCAAGAACCTGTCCTAGCCCTACACTCTTCTCCCACGAATCCTAAATGACCACCCTCCCCACTCCAACGCCCTTTCTCTGAATGCCCCATGCCCCTGCCCCCACCATGGCTTTGCACTTCATCTTGGTGTCTCTCACATTCTATTCTCTGCTTAAACAAATTCTACCTGACCTTCCAGATGTGGCTCAGTCCACCTGCTCCCGGAAGCTTCCCCAGACTATACCCGCCCCACTGATCTAGCAATCTCTACTCTAAACAGAGTTTCACACCTAGAAAGAACCTATCACTTAATTCTCTCAATTTACACAGCAGAGAACGGAAGCTCAGGAAAGGGAACACATTTGCCCAGAGTCATGCTGTTCGTCAATGACCTCAGCACACTTAAAATGCAGAGGAACTTCCCAATTCATAATAACGATGCCTCACAGGGCTAGTTAGGTAGTACCCGCAGCGTACCAAGTGCTGTGTGAGACACCGCCCAGGCATTATTCCCCTGTATCCTCACAACTCCGCAAAAGAGATATATTATTGTTATTATCCCATTTGACAGGTGTGGCACCGAGGCCCAGAGAGGTTAAGTACCTTGCTAAAAACCTGCGCCACTAGAAACTGGTGAAGTCAGCAGGGTTCCAACCCAGGTTTGACCCAGAAGCTGAGTTCTGACTCATTGCCTACCGAACCCTCACTTCTTTCATCTGAGTACAAAATTATCTCCCTAAATGGAAGCTCACTTCTCTGAGGTAAGGGACAGCTCAAGGCACCAGGTATGGTGCAATGCTCATGCATTCACCCAAAAAATACTCAGTAGGCACCTACTGTGTACCAGGCTCTGTGCCAGGATCTAGGTATGAGCAAGATAACGAGGCAGAGTCTGTGTCCTCATGGGCAGTCCGCATCCATTCATTTTATGAGTTCGTTCGCTCAGCCAACATTTACTGCGAGTCTACCTTATTCTGGTACTATCGAAAGTGCCAAGGAAACGATAAGAAAAAGACACCGAGTCCTTGATCTAGCACAAGCGCACGACCAAGTCCTTCCCTGGTCTCACAGGGAAGGCAGCCGCTCGCTAGCCATTCACACAACCGTGAGACTGTAACCGGAAGGACGGTTTAGTGTGTGAAGGGGCGGGGAGGAGAGAAGGACCTTCCAGGCAGAGGTATACCCCTCTGGCCACAGCCGAGAGGCAGGAGCATGGCCCACTCAAGGGGTGAGAGACGTCTCCACGGCTGACACAGAAAGCGAGGGCAGATGTGACGAGATGGGTCTGTGGAGGCAGAGCCAGGCCACGCGAGACCATCGTTCTCACAGAAAGAAGGAACACACGTGTGTAGAGGTCTACGAAGCACCGCGGCTGGTGTTCCTTGCACGCTTCCAGAGAGCTGAACACAGAACAGCAGTAGCTTCCTGTTTGGAGAAAGTTGCTAGACACGTAGTCTCCTGGGAATCGGAGAGGCCGGCGTTGTCCGAGTTGCCCAACTTCTTTCTGAAAGGTTTCCTTTTTTCTCTCTTGTCACAGTAAATCTACAGCTGGAAAAAGTGACTGAAAACAAATCCCACTATGGAAAAAACGCCACGCTGTTCAAAACTCTTCAAGCTGTGGGACACGTAGTGTTACATCTTAACATGTTACATTTAATAAAAAATAAACGTTTCAAGGGCGTTCTGTCAGTAGAAGGCTGGTCCGGCCAAGTGTCAGGAAAGCAGCCTGACAGCTGCCTAGAAGCAGGAGGTCATAACCAGTTTCTTACCGCTTGGGAAAACACACATCTATCGGAGCGGATACGGACATATTAATATACGGAATATACACATATCCCTCCAGAAAAATGATGTGGCTGGGGTTTTTCCTTGTCAAGAACCGAGGACGTTGAGAGTTCTGAGAAGGAACTCAGGGCAGGGAACTCTGGTACAAATGCCATGGAGAGTAGAAGTCTCAGAAGACGGAGAAATCCAGAAGCAGAGGAAACGACTCCACCTGTGCAAGTGATACCCCAAGGAAGGTGGCTTGACTTCCCATCTCCTGCTATTATCATCTTAGCAAAATACGCATGGGCGTATATGCACGTGTGCATATGTGTACATGTGTGTATATGCATGTGTACCACGTGTTACGTCGATGTGTGTATATAATGTACATATGTGGGTGCATGATATATGTATTATGTGTATGTTTGTGTATGTGTGTACCAGTTCGTGAATGTGTGTGTGTGTGTGTGTGTGTGTGTGTGTGTGTGCGTGCACATGTATCTTCTAGTCTCATGGCACCAGGCCGAAGCAATCAAGAGTGATAAAAACGGGGTGCCTCGGTGGCTCAGCCGATTGAGCGTCCGTCTTTGGCTCAGGTCATAATCTCATGGTTTGTGAGTTCGAGCCCCATGAGTTTGAGCCCTGCATTGGGCTCTCTGCTGTCAGTGGGGAGCCTGCTTCAGATCTGCTCTTCTCCTTTCTCTCTGCCCCTCCTTCTCTCTCTCTCTCATGGTTAAGTAAACATTAAAAAAAAAAAAAAGAGTGATAAGGACACAACATGGGCTGGTCCATAAGGTGGAAAAACTTCCTGCATGAATGTGTGGGCAGATGCAGAAAAATCCCCATGCCTGAAAACCAAGCAGTGGTTCTAACAAAAGCTCTGTCTTCTTAACACTTCAGAGCAGACATGGTAAAACATTGGAAAGAGGTTTCAGCAGAAAGAAAGTTTTGATGGCTTCAGGGAAAGAATTAATTAGTGTGACAAGTTCTCAGAATTCGGTGGTGGGGGTTACCGCAAGGGACCCCAGCTTATCTCTCAACGTTTGACAGAAGCCAGTGAGCTGGGCACTGCCCCTGTGAACTGCCCTTGCTCATTAGCAGATGCCTTGTGCCTGGGAGGCAGCGGGAGCTCAGCAGGTATTTCTTGAAGTGATGCTCTCTCATAGCATGCTCCTTCCCTGCTCTCTGGAGGGCTCTTGGGCTCAGCTCTCCCTGTTAGGGTTTAATAACACCAACCAAAGAGTGACTTTCATCGTGTTGCCATTCTTATGACAGCCTTCCTGAGTTCTTCACTGTCCTCGGAACATTCACCTAACATGGGTTTCAAGGACATTGTTCTCTACAACTGGATCGCTAACTACTTGATGGTTATTTTCACTGTTCTGGAAACACACCACAGGCACTCTCACCTTTGTGGCTCTCTTTCTTTTGTTACCTATCCAGAATGTCCTTGACATTCCAATATGCCTACAGAAGCCTCACCTTTAGCATATGTTTGTGAAATGCACACACATAAAAATTGTGGCAAGTGCTGTGGAGGCAGAGCCCACGAGGGAATGTGGATAGGGAAGTGAGTTCTGAACTGGAATCTAAAGGAAGAGTTAGTTTATTAGGGAGGGGATGGGAAGCAAGTCATCCTGAAGCAGTGGTACCAACCTATGCAAAGGCCCTGTGGCAGGAGGTGGAATGGAAAGAAGGTCAGTGTTGTTGGACAGCAGAGAGTAAGACAGCCAGCAAAGGTGGCTCTCCTTTAAGTCCACAGTCCTCATAACCTCTTTGGATTGGGCTGCTAGATAAAATGCAGAATGCCCAGGAAAAATTTTCAGATATATAACATATATTGCATGGGATATACTTGTACTAAATAATTTTTCTAATGAGTCTGAAATTCAAATTTAACTGAGCCTTCTTCATTTTTATTTGTTAGCAGCCTTACTCTGGATACAACCAAAGGACATATTTTCTATATAACTCATTTGTGTTCCTCATCACAATGGGTTTTATTTTTTAGCGGGCTCGATGTCTTTCTGTCTCTGATGACTTCAGTCAGAGAACCTTAGAGCAGGAAAGGTCCTTCTGGAAACCAGCCAACCTGACCTCCTAACTCTCCAGTCAAGAATAGGAGGCTTAGAAAGGTACCCGGAGCTGCTCGAGGTCATAGATAGAGACCCCACTAAGGCTTCCTTCATGCCTACCTGCCGTGCCTAGGACAGCCCTGAGCACATTACAAAAACAGCTTCATCAATTGCCCAGTTGAATTAACAAGCTCATTTACATGCCTCTGTACAGAAGGGGCTGAATAGGCACAACCCCAGACAGCCAGGAGCTTTCCAAACAAAATAAACAGCAAGCCAGACAGAGAAGGGGCCATTTGCACATGCACAAACACGGGGACAGACACAAAGGACCCCAGCAAGTGGCTGCTTCAACCAGCTACATTGCTGCCTTTTCCTGGAGATTCTACAAGAGCCCAGAACCAAGTCTCTCTTCCGCGGTGGCTTGGTGAATTCTCTCCTGCGTGGTGGCCCATTGGATTTCCATGGCAAGTGTGAAAAGTGATCATTTTTAAGATGAAAACGGTGACCCTGAAGGGACTCACCAGCCAGCCTCATTTGTCCCTTTCAGGCCCCTGTTATTTGCTAAGAGACTTTTTTTTTTCAGGCTCTCTCTGCAGGCAGAACACGTCCTGTCCAAATATGCACAACCGCCTGGAGAAAAAGGCAGGGCGGGTCCCTCCACCACTATTTACCAAACGAATGCAGCCCTCCACATTCAACTCCACTGAATGCTGGGGATAATCCCCCTGAGTAAGCTTGGCTTTCATTCCGGGGACTTTAAAAGACGTCAATCCATCCCAATCACAATCAAATGCAAGCATTTCACTTTCCGAAGACAAACAAGGATTTGGACAAATGAGAAGCGGAGGTTCCCTTGTGGAAGCATGAAAAGGGAATTCAGCAGCCCCGGCTCCCTCTCAAAGGAAGCACCGGGAAGGATGTTCTTGCTGTGGCCACACAAAGTGTGGCATGAGCTCATCATGCCAGAACCTAATTGAAACCTCGGGCTGGAACAGTGTTTTGTGATATTTGGGGGGAAAGGATGGGCAAAGACAAAGAGGGAGAACAAAGTATGTGTACAGAGGCAGCATGCAAAGCAGCCCACTTCTTGACTGTGGGACAATTTGGACGGTGGCCACTGAGTTAAATGAGGTGTAGCCTTCTTCCTCTCAAACTCACTGAGACCCAAAGCCGTTTTGCAGAACTAGCTGCTGCCAGCATCATGGCTCCACAGCCAAGTCCTTTCGGGCCCATTAGGACCTTCAAAATGCAGCTGTGTTCAGAGAAATGCAGCAGAAGAGATGCCGGTTAGACCTGTGGACAAACCGCCTAGCATTCGTGAATCTACCGACAGGCTTCGAGATAAAGGAAAAGAGCCGGGATTTTACATATCCTTCACTGGGTCTGAATCTGAGTCCTGTCACACACTAAGCTTGGGCATTGGACACATTATGTCCCTGAACCTTGCGTTCCTTGTCTTTTAAAGCAGGTATGCCAATACTTACCTCGCAGACTTGCGTGATAATCACGTAAGAGAACGCTTCTAAAAGCGCAGGCACTCAATGAACATTCACGTCCTTTCCTCTCCCCTGAAACTAGATGCCCAGGGAAGTGGTGGAATGTCTGCTTCTGGAAGCTTTACCCGAATCGCAGACACAGAACTAGCTACCTTTATCTCACGTGGCGACCCCTGGCAGGGGAAGCATGGGCTCGGCGGTAGTCCCCAGCAGTCCCAAGACTTTATTGAAAGTATGCCTTTGCTTGTAGGTCATTCATTGATGTTTGGTGGGCCCCAAACCAAAGCCCTTCTGAGCTGCCTCTTCCGTCGGTGTTCTTCGATAACTGTCGTAGAAGGATGGCCCAAAGCTACAAAATGCCTGGAGGAAGAGCCGGGAGGAAGGTCCCGCGCTTTCTGGGGGCGGTGCAAGACTCGAGCTGCTGGGCGGCCAACCCTTGGGGTTTGCCATTCGGGATCTCGTTACCCCATTTTCTTCCTTATGGTTCTTGCAAGTAGCCACCGGCAAGTTGCATTTCGTTCCTGGATGTGCGCAGAAGAATGGTTTTAATCTTCCTTCTTCGGAGCGTCTGCTGGGCTCTGAAGGGCCGTACTCTCCTGCAGTTCAACCATCAGCCACTGACACACGCAGGTCTTGGTGGGTGAACTCTGTCCTCAGTAAAAGTTCTCACCAACAAGCACACTCTGCCTTAATGAAAAATTTGTGAGGACAGACCTGGAAACCTGGAAAGAATGTGCCCCAACTATAGCCATAGCCAGTAAACCTCTGTGATATTGGCTCTTCTCCTCACTGCCCTACTTTACTCTGACCATGTAGCTATATCCTGATGCTCTGGTTTCTTTGGATAGACTGAGCCATCCATAATTACCTACAAAATTGGGGGAGAGACCAGAAGAAGAGAGAATTCTCCTTAAATGCCCAGTATATTTTAAATGAAAGGATGTGATCTTTTCGACTGAGTGATCCAAGTTATAATCTATCTCTGTCTCACTTTACTCTGATCAGGCTCCAAGAAAAATTCCTGGATAATCCAAGAGTAAACTACTCCTCAGGGCAAAACACTGGCAAATGGGCAAGCACAAGTGTAGACCAAGGACAATCAGAGTGTTGCAGGCCAGGGGGAGGTTATATGACGGAGTAGACACAGGAAAACACAACATGGTAAAGGTTACACAGTAAAGGAAAGTCAAATCTTCCACAGTTTGTCTATGCAATCTGGAAATTTTCCAGTGGTTCTACCCATATTTCTACATCCCCCCTATTCCCCCCCACCCTGCCTTCCTTGTCTAGATAAAGCCATACAAAGAGTTCACCAAAAACAGATAGTTTCATGAAAATCAAAACAGATAACATAAACAGAGAGGAAATGTGACATAAGCTCTCCTAAACCTTTGGCTTAGATTCCACTGTGCCCATCCTGTGTGGTTTTTGATACTGGGTGTATAGCAGCAATGTTAGCATTTCCTGATTTGTATCATTTTATCTGAAAATGCAGGGATTGCTAAGAATACATTGTTCACTCTGTTTTATTATTAAAAATAGACCCAACATCTCACACCCATTGGGATGGCTATTATCAAGAAAGAAAGAAAGAAAGAAAGAAAGAAAGAAAGAAAGAAAAAGGAAGGGGGAGGAGGAGGGAGGGAGGAAGGAAGGAAAGAGGGAGGGAGAGAGGGAAGGAAGTTAGGAAGTTAGGAAGGAAGGAAGGAAGGAAGGAAGGAAGGAAGGGAAAGAAAGAAAGAAAGAAAGAAAGAAAGAAAGAAAGAAAGAAAGAAAAAAAGAAAGAAAAGAAAAGAAAGAGGAAGGAAGAAGGAGGGGGAGGGAGGAAGAAAGGAAGGGAGAAAGAAAAAAGAAAAGAAAAGAAAAGAAAAGAAAAGAAAGAAAGGGAAGAGAAAAGAAAGGAAAAGATAAGAAAAGAAAAGAAAAAAGGAAAGAAAGAAAAGGGCAAGTGTTGGTGAGAACAGAAGAAACTGGAAACCTGTGCACCGTTGATGGGAATGTAAAACAGTGTAGTCACTATGGTAAACAGTAAGGCGGTTCCTCAAAAAATTAAAAATAAAATTACCACATAATTCAGCAACTCCACTTCTGAGTAGATATCAAAAAAAAGTGAAAGCAGGGTCTTGAACTGATCTTTGTAAACTTATGTTCATAGTGGCCATTACTCAAAAGAAGCAAACAAGTATCAGCAACCCAACATAGAATAGTATTTCCAGGGGTTGGGGAGTGGGGAAATGGGGAGCTATTGTTCAACGTTGAATAGTTCTGCAAGACGCAAAGAGTCAGGAGAGGGGTTGCACAACAGCGTGATTGTACTTAACACTACTGAGCTGTACACGTAAAAGTGGTTAAGACGGTAAATTTTTGTTATGTGTATTTTGCCACCATTCAAATGTTTTTTTAATGTTTATTTATTTGTGAGAGAGAGGGGGGCAGAGAGAGAGGGAGACACAGAATCCGAAGCAGGCTCCACGCTCTGAGCTGTCAGCACAGAGCCCGATGTGGGGCTCGAATTCACGAACCCTGAGATCATGACCTGAGCCGAAGTCAGACGCTTAACCAACGGAGCCACCCAGGCTCCCCAACCACCGTTTTAAAAACATGGAGGCAACATGCCAGAATTCACTCAAACCTTCCAAAGTCTGCCCCTTCGCATATGGGGTATTCCAAAAAATCAAATGGATGTGGAGAACAAAGGCAAACGAATTATAGATAAAACTGAATTTCCTTATAACCTGAAGCCCCATGACACATACTTGGGGGCCTCGCAGAGTGTAACATTCCTTTAGGAACTCCAAACTCTTTTAATGTTAATGCTTTTCTAGAGGGAAAAAAATGACCTTAGCCTGACAACAGCTAGGCCACCAGGATCCAGTGAATCTTTAACATATGAAAGTCCTTTTGGAAACTTCCCCTTGTCTTTACCTCCCCCAGCTCCCAAATATATAATCAATTGCTCTGCACAATCCCAGTACTTTCTGCCCATGGGGTCCTGTCCCTGTGCTTTCATAAAACCAGCTCTTTGCACCCAAGACGTCTCAAGAATTCGTTCTTGGCCGTCAGCTCCGAACCCCAACATTTCTACATCAAAGTTAACGCTCTAATGAAACTATAAAGTTGTGACCAAATTCCAGTAACTGGGATGATCTCTTAGCAGACCACTCTGCCCTACATAGAGTCGCTTGCTGGTTTCTATTCTTCCCCTCTTTGTGTGAGGCTGGGCATATAGCAATAGCTGAATAACAGAGAACCTTTTGGAAGGGTGTGCATCCTGGTACATGGAAAAATTGGTGGTTCTTTGCAAACAGAGAGGACATTACTGACCCCAAACCATTTTAAAGCATGCCTGAAGGTTGCTGTGTTCCCCATTACTGGGGATAAATTTTCATCACTCCACCCATATCCCCCCTACTATAAAGGGCCTGGCACAGAGCAGGTACTCCATATGGGTTTGGTGAACAAATTAATGAATCACGGAAAGGCTAAGGGGAGTGAAGCGAGCAGCTATACAGCAGAAACGTAAGAAGCCCTCAAGAGTGTTAAAAACACAAAGTGATTGCCTCTTTCTGGACAAATTCAAGAGATGATTTATGTGAAACAAGGTAAAGTAAGTTCTTGTTTAAGTCTCAGGTTTTCCTGAGAATGTGTGATATCCTGAGTCCAGTTTTGATTTGTCTTCTGTGTATGCGTGTAAACCACAAAAGCAGTTAACTGTTGATGGGCAAAATCACAAATGCCTCTGCTTCTCCCAGGAGAGATTAAATAGCTCTGGGTTGAGGGGAAAAAAAAAAAAAAAAAAAAAAAAAAGGAAGATCAAAAAAAAAGATCCAGACATCCCTGGCCAGCAGGCAGCAATAGGTTCCCCCTGGCCAAGGGAGGGTAACCTTTGCTTGAACTTAGTGGAATGCGGGAAACGGGTTCTGGGCGGGGAAGAAAATCTCTACAACACTTCTAAATAGTGCTGACCAGGATTCTGAGCCACATGCCTGAAACTCCCTGACCAGACCACAATATTTACTTCTAAGCCTTTGCTGTGTACACTTCTAATTAACAACAACAACAAAAATGTTTCTTTTTTTCTTTTTCTTTTTCTTTTTTTTTTTTTCAAGGATAACACATAAAGCAAACTCGGGTCAAAGTGGCATCTTCGTATGACTGGTCCGATGCTTTTAGTAAAAGAATTTGGATACCAGGCAACACAATGCATGCCCACCGACCCATTCATCATCCTCCACAAATTATTCTAACATCTAAACGAAGAGTAGAACATATTACGGTTTTCCTGAAGATGTCTTTGAATGAATTCTGAGTTCTTTAAAACAACAACAAAAATTAAAAAATAAAAATAAAAAAATAAATAAAGCAGCAGCAGCAACAACAACAACAACAACAACTCATTAGGAAAAAGACTTTGGGGAAATAAAACATTATGTCCTTTACCCCTAAAGCCATGTAGTCTATCTATGGCTACCCCCTACATAAGCCCTAATTCATGGGTACCACTTTCTAGGTTTGGAGACAATCACCAACCACAGCATCCTCCGCAGATCTGAAAATGTTTCTCTAATACCTGAGATCACCCAGACAACATTGTCTGTCAAAAAGATCCCATTCTATAGCCACTCAGACAGGTTTTTTTTTTTTTAAATGTTAATGAGTTATGCCTAGCAGCTAGCTTGCAATGCACAGCTATTCAATGCTTCAAATGCAGATAAAAGCATCCTGCCCAAGTCCTCAGAAGCCTCAAACAAAATGCAAGCAAGCTGTGAAAACAACTTGACCCTATGCCCAAGGCCGCCAGGGAATCTCTAGGGACCAGGGAAAAAAAAAAAAAAAGACAACATAAACAAAAACACAAAACCCTGAAACCTTGACTTCTAAAGTAGCAAGTATTGTAATGCAAATGAATGTTGATTAAAAGGCAAACAGAACCCTTTTCTGCCTCTGGTTTCCAAACACAAAGCCTAGAAAACAGATGATTTTTGCCAAATCCTCCCAGATCCAGAGGGAAACAACTGGCCAAGGCTTTCATTACTTAAAAAGCTTACCCCCCACCCCCACCCCCGAATTAGGAACCTAGGTAATGCTGAAATCTTCACTTCAAAAGTGTTATGTACATAAAGATCGATCAGGGTCTATGTATTTTAGGGGTTCTGTCTTGTGTCTCACTGTTAAGAAAGGAAACCAGGGAGTCTGGGGCTGGGTCCCCCTGTCCCAACTTCTCTTTCACATGGTAACATCTCCATCTGCTGGAAAGTTAGATGCCTGCATTAAAGGCAGATAATGAGTGTTTTATTTACCTATAAATCTAGGTCAGATTTCCATTTCCATTTCCTGTTTGTCTGTAGTGCTACTTTATTTTATTTAAAACATCTGCCTGTTTTCCTTACTTCCGACACCCCTGGAGACTTGATCCCTATGGCATTTGCAGTATCTCCCCTGCCCCTACTTGGTCCTCTCCCCAGGGTCTGAGCAGGTCCGTGAATCTTTCTTCAGCCGTACATCCGTCCTTCGGTTAGCCCTGAAACCCTTCTCCGAATGTGGATACCACTGACCTGGAGGTCAGGGGTCCCTGTCACCTTTGGGCTGGGCTGGCATTCCTTTGAACTAGGATCTTAGCTGTTCACAGCATGAGCTCTTTTATTTGGCTGGGCAAACTATTGAAGAACCGCCTGTTTTGTCTTTGATTTTAAAAATAAATAAACCCACAAACATTTCGGCTCTGAGGACAGGGCTGTGTTTGCCACTCTCTTGTTTCTGGCATCTGCAAGGTTCTTGCTTTTCAGGACACTGGAGTTTCATCCCACCTTGGCCAGGCACCCACTCAGTGAACAGCCCCAGGAAAGGCTTGTGCACATTGGACACACACACACACACACACACACACACACACACGACTTCTTGTCTGTCATTTCTTGTTCTTCATTAGCTCCTTCAGCAGCACTTTCCTCTTCTTCCTTGGGAGCTTCATCGCCACATGGCCATTGCTCTCTTTAAGGTAAACCGAGGTACGAGTCTGTTCGTGAATTACTGCTTGCTGGTGTTAAAGGCACAGTATGAGCCTGAGCAGGACTCTGGGCTCCCATCTCCTTCTCTGTACAGTGAGGGCACTGGGAGGCTCTCGTAGGCCGATGTTATTCATGACGGCAGAGGAAAGAGGGGTGCAGACAAGGGAAGAAGCCATGTGCTTTAGTAGTCTCTCGAAAGCTACGGACTTGACGGAGTCAGAGGTTGGCAAGGAAATAAAAGCGAGGCTAGTCCTGTCCTCCTCTTCAGAATGGAAGGCTGCTGAAGGACCAGCTGGGTACGAGAACGCCTGACTCTAAGAAGCAGTGGTCAGAGAAGCCTGAGCCTAACCTCCCTCCCTCTTCCCCGAAGAGAACTTACACATGCCGCGATGAACAGGCAGGCCTTCCACTAAAATGTCCCCTGAGAATGGGACAGTGAGAAAAGCCTCAGACCGGCCCCCTTCCTCTGTCTCCCTGTGGCTCTCTGTCTGTGTCTCTCTCCATAGCTGCCAATTCAGAGAAGCCCTACAAAGCTTTTGATCCCCCAAAGTGGTATAAAACTAATTGTCTTCTTCTGCCTGGGAGGTTGATTAAGCAGGGGCTCCCACTAATAAAAGACCCATTAAAATAATGGATCGATTATGGCCAATACGTAAGCCTGTTCCATTAAAAACAGCAGGTTTCGAAGGACTGAGCCCAGGCCGCCAGCACTGCGGGCACACGATTTCTGCGTGGCCCTGAACTCCTACTTGTGTGCCACTAAGATGCACGGTTCCCTGGGGGTCATGGAACCCTGTGTTTTGCATCGTTGTAGCCCCGACAGAGGTCCTCTCACACAACAGGTATTTGATAAGTGCGTGTCAAATTGAAATGGACTGGCCAGGGCCCACGCTACTGGTCCGTGAGGGGAGAGAAGATGGCTGGCCAACTACTTGTCAAAGTGCGGGCCCCTCATTCATCTGGTGGGAGCTCTCTCGGCCTCCCTCACGGTGGTAGAAAAAGGGTCCCTTCCTCAACACACTTTACTTCCCCTTGAGATAAAACTGTCATAATGTATTGATATTGTAAAGTCCCTTTACTGCCATCTGCCAGAAACCTGCAATAGTAAATATGCAAATCACTCATCTTTCGAGACAACACGGCATAATAAAAATACGGAAAAAAAAATAATAAAGATACTTACAATGTAAAATGCCGCTCCCTTAGAGTAACCTGTGCAGTGCACAACCTGAACAACTGTGAAGGCAGCATTTCTTTCAGGCATCTGTGTATCTAGCCTTGAAAAAACGAGCCTACGAGTTGGTTGCAAGTGGTAGAACAATTTACGTTCTGCTGCTTTCATACTGGCTTTCAGAAGAGTTCATTATACAAAGAGGTAGGAGTGTGTTTGTATGTGTGGTTAGAGGGTTGGAAAGGGGGCAAAGGGGTGGTCACGAGTTAGATCACAAGGATTATAAAGGATGACTTCTCTCCCTCACAAAGTTCTCAGGCCCAGCAAGTCTGATCTGCAAACCTGTCTGCGAAAGGACTTCCCTGGAGATAAACTGTTAGTTTAGGTACTAAATAGCTGTGCTGACATATAATGGCCCCCCTGCACTCTGGGTGCTGTCCATCACCCCTGCCCCCCCAGGCATGCTCATCAGGTCTGCTCATTCCCTGTGCTCTCCGCAGCCTACCACTTCTCCCTCAGGGCTCCCCTGTCCACTGCTGTCCCTGCCACTGCGGTCCCCTGGTTGCTCTGCTATTGCGCTGTGCCTTCCCCAGTTCTCCTTCCTCCGGCCGAAGGCAGACATTCTCGGAGGGTTGTGCCTCAGAGTCCGAAGCTCCTTTTCCATTCCCTCCTTTTCACCAGGCTCCTGGGATGGGGAAGACCCACATTCCTACTAACCCCCACCTGGCACCCTACCCGCGGTCGTGGCTCAGCACCTGACCCTCAGCATCCCCACCGGGGTGTTGTGTTTTCACCTCAGACTCAAACTCTCAACTTCCTCCCACCTCTGCTCTTCCCCAGGGGACTGCCCCCATAAGTGTGGGCCACTGTGATTCCAGTCACATAGCTTCAAAGCAGGGTCACCTTTGACTCCTCTCTCCCTTCCGCCCTGCACGAAGTCGGCCATTCCCCTCAAGGGACTCCCCAATCCAGAGCCAAGCTCCAGAGCTGGACGGTTAAGACCTTCCACGATGTGGTCTTACCACTTGTCTGCCAGTGTTTCAATCCAGTGTGCCTCAGCATGGGTTCTAACCCAGCCAGGCTGGTCGCCTCCCAGAGCATGATCCTGCTTTTACATTCTGACATCTGTGCCTTTGTTTGCCCTGGAATCCCTTCCTTGGATATGTGGATCAGCATGCAGAGACAGCTAGGACTCAGAGTTTGTAAATATCAGCTGGCCTAGACTGAGAGAAGAGTTTGCAAATGAGGGCAAGGGGGAACGATTTGTTTTTTTTTTTTTTTTTTTTTTTTTCAGAGCACATCAGAATTACGTATGTCCAAGGGCAAAACCGAACTGGTCTGACCCAGCCACAGGAAGACTTGAGGACAGCTAGAAAAGGATCCCAGCTCAGAATGAGGGGTACGGGTCTGGTCAAACAGTGACAGGGCAGGCCGCCAATCAAGACCAAGAGGGGTGCTGGTCAATATCGCAGGGGGAGGGGGGCGTCCAGTGGCTAGTACTGAAGGCCCAATCATGGAGACACTAGTGTCAAGGGTCAGGATGCCCAAACTGGGCCCTGAGGCTGGGTCCTGGAAAACCAGAGCATGAAGGTCAGAACAGAACCTGTCACCAAACTGTCAGCCCTAAGCAGCACTGTCATCATCTCCCACATAAATTCAGGAATGGCTCCAGATCAGAGGTGGCAGATATAAGGGACGTGAGCCCTCCCTACCCCTGTACCCAGAGCAGACATCACTAATCAATCATGGTAGGTCTTCACTCCAGGCACAGTCATAGCCTCAGAATGCCTCACAAAACATCTCCAAATAGCCATTGCCCATCATTGAAAGTTAGCACATAAATAAATTCCATCTGTACGTGAGAGCTCATGGCCCAGATGCAAATAATACGTTATCACAGCAGCAAGGTATTAGGTGAGTAGTTCTTGGAGTTGGACGAGCACCATGATCACCTGGAGGGTTTACTGAAACCCACACTGCCGGGTCCCACCTCCAGAGTGTCTGACTTAGTAGGTGTGGGCTCATCCCTTGGGGCCGGCTGGAATCCTTTCTCCTTGGCTTAAAATGCCCTCTTCCGACTCCAATCTCAGAGAATATCATCGACACAGTTTATATAAACTGTCGATCACCACGTATTTCGCTGGGAGTGACATAGACAGGAAAAGTCCACAAGCACAGAAAAGTCACGGCGTGGGAAGGAAGGCCATAGACAATTTAACAGGTAAGTACAGTTCAGTGTGGGGGGTGCTGCATTGGGGAAGCACAAGCAGCTGTGGGTGCACATAGCCTGGGGACCTCACCCACCCAGGCCTGGAAGGTCAGAGGAGGCTGCTCAGAGGGAAGGCACAGGCTGAGCTGGGGCCTGAAGGGTAAGGAGAAGGTTGGGAAGAGGGAGAGGAAACTCACTTGCTGCCTTAGGTTGTTGACCTTTTATACACACACACACACACACACGCACAGACACACTGCCGTATCTCCCCGTCTAGACAGTGACCTCCCCAGACAAAGAGATAATCTTTAATCTACACAGGCATTCCTCAGGTGCTTGGGCTCTAGCCCTCAAGGACATTTTTATTCACTGATTGAATGCATATATTTGCAACAGGCTGGAAGTGTTCTGTATTTAGGAAAGGAGAAGAGACGGATGTGAGGACCAGTGGGTTTGGCTGAAACTACCTGTCTGCCCCCTGCCATGGGCTTTTGGTGATCTCTGTGGCTGTGAGGACTTCTCTCATACCAGCGAGAGAGGGGATTCGACATCCAGCCCCTACCATAAACCCTGCCTGCGGCCCAGTATGTTCGCTTGCACCCAGCAACATATCTGAGGCCGGTGATTAATGGCCCACGGCCCTCTGCAACCCCCACCAGCCCACGCCACCATCTGTGAACGGTCTCCTGCTTGAGTAATAGCCGTGTTTGGCAAATTGTTTTGTACGTTCATAAACAGAGATTGGGCGTTTTCCTCCGCTGCCTTCATTTCAAGTGATTAGGCTGAGCTCGTTCCTGTAAGCAACATCTTTCCTAGAATTCAAAGCTTGAGGGTCAGGGCCACTGCTCAGCCTTAAGACGAATTCTCCAGTGCAGCCTCTGAGGAAGCTGGAGGCAGGCCCAGCACTCTGATGAGGTCAAGGCAGCATCTTCTGACCGCCAAATTGGTAGACCATGACTCCTTCTCCACCGAGAACCACCATTTTTTGATTTGGAAATTTAGATGGCCATTTTCTAACCACGTCTCCTTTCTTACTGCACCCCCTTTATTTATATTTAGAATGCGGTTAGCTCATGTCTCACTTTAGGTGGGATAAGAAGTGACAAATATCCATCGGCCCTTCTTGTCTCACACCCGCCCTGGTCTCCCCAGAAGACAACACAACCTGACGCGCACTGAATGCTCAACGGATGGGAAATGATGCAATAATTAAGGCACTGAGTCAATGGTACATTCGAATGGAAGAAAATGAACCCAGGGTATTGTACAGGAGGTTACTTATGCTCCCTCTGCTTCCTCTATTTGAGAACCTCCCTCACCCCACAGTCAAGGGCATCAGGGGAGAAAGTGCAGCAGTGAGTGTGGAAACATTGTTTGCATCACCTGCCGGGAGTACACACAGGTCTCCCAGCCCGTGTGCACGGCCGCTCCAGACAAAGGAAACACGTGCCTGTTCTTCCAGGTCTAACCTCTGACCCAGTCTGTATTTGAACTCAGTCTAGTGTTCACAGAACTTACCAAGGAAAGGGCTACGTTTGTTTTTTGTTTGTTTTGTTTTTTGTTTTTGTTTTTTGTTTTTAATAACTGATTGCAGACCACCAGCTCCAGCATTTTAAAAACAATGATTTTGGAGGTGGGGGTGCTTGGGTGGCTCACTCAGTTAAGTGTCCGACTCTTGATTTCAGCTTAGGTCGTGATCTTGTGGTTCATGAGTTTGAGCCCCGCTCTACAGGGCCTGACAGCATGGAGCCTGCTTGGGATTCTCTCTCCCCTCTCTCTGCCCCTTCTCCGAGAAGTTTGATCTCTCTCTCTCAAAAATAAATAAATAAACATTGAAAAACATAAAAATAAAAAGAATGAGTTTGTAATTCTCAGGGACCAGTGTGTTGCATTTGCTGGTATATAATGCTTTTTTCAAGAAACACTCTCAATGGGAACATCCTCGTTCATAAACTGCCCATGACTCACAGGATGGAAAGTCAGAGGCCCACTGTGCAAAGTCTCAGACTTTGAGAAGCAGAACTGACCATGACCATGAGAACCTCGGCCCTGACCCTTGCACTCCATGGGGAGGCAATCTGCCCAGAGGCAAGTTATTGGCAGAGATGGGCCAAGAACTCACATGTCCTGCCTCACATCCAAAGTTGTATTAGAGGTGGGGGGAAAAAAAAACCCCACACACACTCACCACCAGATCTTATGGATGTAGAAAAGACTCCCTGGTTGGCTGGGAAAGAAATAACAAAAATGAGTTGAGTGGCAGGTATGCAAATGTTTTCCATTGTTTGCTAGTTTGGTCATAAGCATCTCCTGAAAGTTTTTGTTTTAGCCACTGGGATCTTCTGTGTGTAAAAGACCCTGACATAGGAGCCAGGAAAGTCCAAGTGAAGAGAAAGCCACAGAACTCTTTACCCAACAACGAAAAAAGCGAACACATTTCTCTTCAAATATCCATGGACCAGTTACTAAAACTGTCCATGTATGAGGCCACCATACAAACCTCACTATGTTCTAAAGGTTGGAACACCTTCAGGGCTATGTTTCTGACCAAAAAGGCAAAGAATAACACTAGAAAATTAATACTGTAGACTTATTTCGTAATCTATCCATTTGAAAGTTGTGTTCCTTTAAATAACTCTTTGATTAAAGAGGCCACCAAAACTGAAATTATGAACTATTTAGAAGAATTAGTTTCCAGTCCCTGTCCTAACTCTATCTGAACACTTTTAGAAAAGTCCTATAATATCTCAATTTCCTTCTTTCTGAAAGGAGGTTGTTGCAAGGATCGAGATAACAACAAAGAGGGTCTAGCATAGGATAACTGTTCAACCAATGTGATAATAGTGGTAGGGCCAAGCTTTTGTAACTGGAAATTTTGATTATGTAGACCGGACACTTTAAATAACTGAATTGAGACTATGTAGTCAACTTCTAGTGGCCCCAGGAATTTCTATTAACTGAGAGTGATCAGAAGAGTCCTGGGGCCTCCTGTGTTTTCAACCAAGGGCAGTGAAAGAATTTCTACTGAGTTGCTTTGAAAAAGGACAGTGAGACAGAAAAAAAGTTGCTGGTAATTATATCCTGTGAGTCTCCTGGCCAACTTGCTGGATGTACTTCCAAGCTAGATCTCTATTCCAACTAGAATCCACTTAGGGATGCTATGACATCAAGGGTTCCGAAGGAATCCAAAAAACAAAGGAGACCACCTTCCATTTTATAAAGTCCCTTCCTTGTCCCCCTCCCAACTCCCCTGTATTTCTATGGAGTATTAGCAGCTTGTGCTGTTAAAGGCTATTGCTGGGAGAGGGGGAAACACACGGTAGAAGAAGGATCTGGAAGACATTACAAGGACAGAAAATGGCTTTTTACTAGAAGGGGAGACGTAGGGCAACTATGACTCAAGGACAACAGGGTAGGGATCCCAGGCAGAAAGAGAGCTTGATGGAGTGGAGAGGGCGCCCTGGAGTTAAGGCTCCTACTTTGAAGTCCTGCCTGGACCACCATTTTGGCAGCCTTACTACTGTTATTTCAGCAACAGTGACTTGAGGTACAGAAGACTGACCACCAGCAGGCAAGCTAAGAAAGCCAGGAGCTAGAGCTTTCTCTGATTCACCTAGAAATCCTCATGCAAATTACTGAAGTTGTTACACAAAGTGGGCCATGGTTGGTGAGCTGTCTCTTCTCTCTCTCACTCTCTCTCTCTCTCTCTCTCTCGTGTGTGCACACACATACACACACACAGAAACAATTTCATGAACTTGTAAAGTGAGCATCGTTTCCAATGGTCTGATAAATGATTTTTGTACTGTTTTGGGGGAAAGACAAAATCTGAGAGATGTCATTTAAGTGCCAAAATAATAGAATTCCTAGGATGCCTTATTGTTTAGGTGGAAGCAATGGGTCAAAATATTTGTGACTAGGGCTGCCCCCAAACCACAATTTAAGAGCTTGAAATAACCATGAATTCATATGTGCAATGTATGTTCCACTTATAAAACCCACTGCCAAATAAGCTTCAAACAATTTCATACAGTTTCCCACTTACTATGCCCCTTACCAGGACATGCTTTAAAACTCAATGCGATACGTGGCTAAGAAGAAAACACAAATGGTCCCAAATGATGTGATCAAAATAAATAAAATGAAACTGAATTCTATCAATGCTGATGATCATGCTGGGAAATCTGGAAATGCTGATGTATTCAACATTTACTCATCCATCAAGACTTGACTTCGTGGTCATCTCCTCCGTGAGGCCTTCCTGAACCCCCAAAGGGAAACTAGTATTTCCTGGAAACGGCCACCTGCCAATTCTCTTAGCAACTCTGTGAGGTAGATGCCACTCCCTGCATTTGAACAGATAAAGAAACCAAAGCTCCGTTTGCTGAAGTAACTTGCCCAAGGGCACACTGTCAGCGTCCAGTGAGTGCCCCACGCGGAAGGGGGGAAACTTAACATGTATTACAACTGCTATGAGAGCCAAAATGCTAAGTATTAAGATGTGTGCTTTCTCATTTAACACAGCGGCCTCTGAGGCAGTTCATAAGAGCCCCTAACCACAGGTGAGCAAACTGTTCCAGTCTTGTCCAACGACGCAGGAATGGTGAGTTGCGTGGCTGGGACTCAGAGGCAGGTCTCGAACTCCAGTCCTGTATGATTCCACGTCACCACACTGCCCCTTCTGAAGCGGCTCCAGAACTGTCCACTGCAAGCCCACCTCTGCTGGCCAGAGGTCAGTCCTCTCCTCAAGTAGTGCTGGGGAACTTCTCTCCTCCCACGCTTTCTCCTTCCTCCTCCACAGCGGGCTCAAGAATCTGCCATGGCTGCCTACCACCCATCAAAGCGAGTTTGAAAACCTCCTGCCTAGATTTTAAGATCTTCTATAATCTGGAGTTTTCTGAATTCTAGTTCTTTCATACAACATTGTGAACAACTCTGGGGAAAAAAAAAGATTTCTCAGTATCTTTTCCAGCAAATAATTAGCCATTGTTTCATAACCTTCTCCAGATCATCTAATTTGATAGGTCTGCACCTTTCACTGTTTTTAGCTGAGCCGTTTTACAACTCAATAAACTGCAGAAAACTGATAGTAATGGAAATAGGTTTTGTCAGTGGAAATGCAAATAATAAGCCCTTCTTGCTCCCCAAGAGGCCAGTTTTACATGGATAGCAAATTCCTTTCAGCACCCCTGACGGCCTTCATGTGTGCCTGCTTGCTCCTTTTGAAACAGTTGTAACAACATACCGGCTCCTTCGCTAATTAATGAGTCACATAAAGTCTTTGACACATGTTCATTTCATATTTGAAAGAGAGTCATGACTTAACCTTTTCTTAAAAAGTTCTTCCCTAACCTTTTCCTCTGCCTGAGCCACTCACTCTCTAGTCAGGCCTGGATCCCTCACTAATGTAGCAACACAATGTGTCTCTCTTCTTTCTTCAGTTCCCCCTTTCCCAGGGACCCCCTTTCCCAGGTACACATACCCATACACAAATGAATGCACACACACCAGGAACATCAGCCTTTTCCCAGAGGAAGACAGGGAAAGGGAAGAGAGCAAGAGAGAATATAACTATGAATTCAATGATAGAAAAAGCTATGAATTAGGTGATAGCAAGCTATGGCCTTTGGGCCAAATCTGGCTCTACACTCCTTTTTGTAAATAAAGTTTTATTGAAACACAGCCACATGCATTCATTGATGCACGTTACGTAGGGCTTTTGTGCTACTGTGGCAGAACTGAGTAGTCACCACAAGAGACAGATTGGCCCACAACACCTACAATATTTACTGTCTGACCCTTTACAGAAAAAGTTTGTTGACTTCTGAGTTAGATACAATCTTTCTCCTTGACAGACTTTATAATCTTATGAAAGGAAGTGATGAGTATACACAGGTGAGAATACAAAAATGGCAATAAGTTAAGTGGGTTCCCAGGGGTGGAGGGTGGGGGTGATAAAACAGAATGAGGTGTTGAGTATGGATGAAAATGGAATTAACTGCCTTCAATAATTCTAATATAAACACCGAAGTCATGCCATGTAAATTATTATTTACTTACTACAATTTTTCTTTTTTATTATAAAATATGAAATAAGCATGTTAGAAGATAGTACGGAATACTTAGGTACTGGGCTTAACTCAGTTTAATATTTTGTCACATTTATTTCAGCTTTTATTCTCCCTGTCTTTTTGTAATTTAGGAAGATTTGGCTGGGTTTCGTCTCTCATTAATTGACTGTAAAATGAAGGGGATCCATGGAATATTTATTCTACCCCCCGATCTGAAGAAACTCTTGGTGGCATAATGGTTTATTTGTTTGAATTTCTTGCCTTTGTTTCACCTCAGTTTTATTTTTTTTTAAATAAGATTCATATGGTTAAAAATTCTAAAGTTACAAAGGATTAAGCAATGAAATAGTTTCCTCCTACTTCTGTACCCCAGCTACTCATTATGAACCATATAAATTTCTTATGCTTCCTTCCAGGGACATTTTATATATAGTTAAACAAATATGTATGTATATTTATTTTTCCAGTTTCTTTTTCCATTTTTTTCCTACTCATCCAATACTTTATTTGGTAATCCATCCAGATCAGTATATGGAAAGTCTCATTCCCTTTTACCAAGATTTCATAGCATTCCTTTGTACGGATGAAATATAATTTATTTGACTAGTTTTCTTTCCAGAGCATTTAGATTACTTCCAATCCTTTGCGATTATAAACAAGACTACAATAAACGATCATGTGCATTTGTTGCTTCCTCTAGATATAAGAACATCTGTAGGCTGAGAAGTAGAATTGCTAGGTCATTTATAATTTGATGTGCATTTATAATTTTGATGGGTACTGCCACATTGTTTTCCATGGAGAAGGTACCAAAATTACACTTCTACTAGCAATGTATCAGAAAGCTCATACCTTCACCATCTCAGGTGATATTAGCCTTTCTGATCTTTGCTGCTCTAAGATGTGACAAATAGTTATCTTAATATAGTTTAAAATCGCTTTTTCCAGGGCACCTGGGTGATTCAGTCGGTTAAGCGTCCGACTTCAGCTCAGGTCACGATCTCACAGTTAGTGAGTTCGAGTCCCACGTCAGGCTCTGTGCTGTCAGTGTGGAGCCTGCTTCAGATCCTCTGTCTCCCTCTCTCTCTGCCCCTCCCCCACATGTGTTTTCTCTCTCTCAAAAATAAACATTAAAAAGATTTTTTTTTAATTGCTTTTTCGGGGCGCCTGGGTGGCTCAGTCAGTTGAGCGACCGACTTCAGCTCAGGTCACGATCTCGTGGTTCACGAGCTCGAGCCCCATGTCGGGCTCTGGGCTGACAGCTCAGAGCCTGGAGCCTGCTTTGGATTCTGTGTCTCCCTCTCTCTCTGACCCACCCCGTTCATGCTCTGTCTCTCTCTCCCTCTCTCTCAAAAATGAATAAAACATTAAAAAATCTTTAAAAAAAATTGCTTTTTCCTTGGTATAAATGAAACTGAGCATCTTCTCATATAGCTAAGTCATTTGCATGTGCATCTCTAAGAACTATACATTCAAGTACTTTTGGTCCATTTATTTTGGGGTTACTGGTCTTTTTTATGGAGGGGGGGCAGGGTGGCCCTTTAAAATCCATCCAAAGTGGCACGGCCATGATACAGTCTGAAGACAGAGAAGGAAGTTGGTCAATAAGCTTTTAAACTCCTTCCCAATAAATAAACTAGGCTTACCCTTCAGTGGTTCCCTATTACCTAAAGAATCAAGTCATGGCCCTTAGTATGACATCCAGGGTCCTTCATGTTCTAGAAACATCAAATAGCATGTGCTACCCTACACCCCTACCCAGCTCCTGCCTCTTTACCTTTGCTTCTCAGGCCATTCCCTCCGTCCCAACATCCCTCCACTTCTTTGCCCAGATAACTTCAGTAGAATTGAAGATTCAGTTCAAGGGTCACATTCTCTAAGAAATCAAGGAAGATTTCAAATCTCTAAGAATTGATAACCGCAAATCATATTATATGCCTCTCTTCTGTACTCCTATGGGACCATGTGCGAACTTGTATTAAAATTATCTCTAAGGTATCCATCACTCCTAGTAATCTCTTCAAGGACAGGAATTGAGTCTTCTCTCCCCTTGTTCTTCTGGCTGAAGGGAGACAGTTTATAAACACTGACTGACTTGAAACTCCATAAAAAAATTAACCATATAATTTTGAACATGCCCTCTTGGGGTCTTGGTTTCCTCCTCTGAAAAAGGAGAGGGTAAGATTGGATGACTTATAAAGTCCCTCTTGGATCTATGAATCTGTGAACCAATGGATGGAAGAGGCATCTGATGAGGTTTTGTATGCTAGCAAAATACACAAGGGATTAGGAGCTGGGAAGAAAGTCAGAACTCAATTAGGAGATGCTTGTACTGAACCAAAAAGATGAAGCATGAGAAACTTGGATCCTACTAAGGTGGTGGCGGTCGAACAGAATGGCTAAGAGGGATTTTTTTTCCTTTTAGGCAAAGCATAGATAGGTCCCGACGACTGAATAAAGATGGCAATCGTCGATTACTTCCTCCACTGTGCTCACATGCTGCTTCCCATCTCGAGATCAAGACTAATAACTGGTTCCAATGAATCTGGAATGACCTTAGTAACTTGCTCGACCAACGAAATGTGCTGGCAGTAAGGGTCTGGGATACCTAAAGCTGGACCGTAAGAAGCCTTGTAGCTTTCAATGGATCTTTTAGAGCTTGCTCCGGGGAACGTCAGCTGCTCTCTCAGAAATCTGAGGAAGCCCAAGCTCGCCACATGCAGGGGTCATGCAGGGAGAAAGACACCTGATCCACCATTTCTTCCTAGATCAGATGCCAAATATGCAAGTGTAGAAACCTTTGGATGACTCCGATGTCTGCCACCATCTGAGTGTGAGTACAGAAGAGACCAGGCAAGAATCGCTCAGTTGAGTGGAGACACCCCCGGAACTGTGAGTAGTAGCAGTGGTAGTAGCATAATAATCATAAATACACCGTCATTTTAAGTCACTCAGTTTTGGAGTGGTTTGTTATACACAAACAGCCAGAACCTAAAGAAACCAGCAGACACAAAACAGCAGAGCGGAAGTGCAGAAGACAGACTCTCACGTACGTGGCTTTCAATCCCAGCTTAGCTTACTACTGAGTGGCCCTCAACAAGGTTCTTAACCTCCTGAGGCCTCAGTTTGTTCATCTGTAAAACGGGATGCTTACAGTTCCTATCTCCCAGGGTTATGGTGCAAACCACTGAGATGACAAAGTGAAGTCACCCAGCATGGTGACCACGGCCTTCATTCAGGGTGACTGGGAGAACGGTGGCATGAATGATGCGGAGGTGGGGGGTAGGTGGTCAGGAAAGAGTTTTAGGCATGTTGAGCCTGACATCCAAGGAGGAAGTCTCACACATCTCCCATGAGCTCTGGGCCACCTGGCGGTATCTCGGACACATACGAGGTCCTCAAGACTAACCGCCTGACTGATTCGCGGCAGAAGAGAAGAAGCAAAGGGCAGACCTAAAGGCGGGAAAAGGAGATGGCCATTCAGACTGAAGATCATGTTAACTCGCACCGTATTAAAATACAGAACAAGGACTGTGCTTGCTACCGCAGAGCAAAATGGGTCCCTCCATCCCGCTAGCTGACGGCCTGTATCGAGGCAGGCTGGGTCGGACAGGACAAGGGAACCCATTTTCACCAGGTTTCCACTGGGTGTCAAGCCCTGGGCTAAGCGTCCTCACATCCATTCTCTCTGAATCCTCTCGACAATCCTATTAGCATCACACTCATTTTACACGTAAGGTTCAGAGACTCAAAGGAGTACAAAGCCCCCAGAGAGTGAGTAAAGACGACGATGGCCATGCCGACGATGTTATGTAATACCAGGGGGAGCAGCAGCTGGCAGTGTTCGAAGCACGCTATGTTTATCATTTCATTTAATCCGCACAGCAGCCAGAGAGGTAAATACTGTTTCCCCATCCGTTTCGCGGATGGGGAAAGTGAGGCACAGGAAGTGGCGTCTTTGCCAAGGCCACCCCCCTGATCGGTGGCTAAGCCAGGGTATAAATCTATGCCATCTGGTTCCAGAGCTGAAGCTCCTGAAAGCCCTATGCTTGTTCGTGTCTGTCGCCCCGTGAAGCTGCCTCCACACGGACACCTATCCGATGGGATTTCTGTTG
Source organism: Panthera uncia (assembly GCF_023721935.1). NCBI lineage: Eukaryota > Metazoa > Chordata > Mammalia > Carnivora > Felidae > Panthera > Panthera uncia. Next base: position 110,114,868 of record NW_026057582.1, on the reverse strand, counting down.
GACAGTTGCCCGAAGCCCCATCTTACCGCACTCCACCATTAAAGTACAGTTCTTAACAGTTACTAGATATTCCCTGGAGTGATAATCGAGGGATCTCACTGTAAGGGCAACCCTGTCATGGGAACTCCCCATTAAACCACCAGCAAGAGAGGCCAGGAGCAGAATTCAAGAAACAGCTGAGTGGGAGAGGGAGGGAAATGGACAAGACATCGCGAGGCGAGACCGACACCTCTGAGGTCTGTGGCCAAATGTGACTAAGCCCTTCAAAACCCAGAGAAGGGAGGCCCGGGGGGAGGCCATGCTGTGAGGCACTTGTCTGGAAGAGTGGGAGGAGTTAGCCACCCCCTCCTCCGGGGAGGCCTCAAGGTTCTCCTTCCCAGTCTTGACAGACAGCAGAGCCACCTTTAGAGCCTGGCCCAAGTTTGAGGTATTTGGCAGGAATCACAGCACGGGGCCAAAATGAATGCCTTTCTCCCCCCACCTCTTCAAATCAGTAAGGCAATTGGTAGTGTGATGGGGAACAGGAAAAACCTCACGACAGATTATTTTACAGAATAACAGAACTCAATTGTTTTCAGACGGCAGAAAGGGAAAATCCATTTCTCGCCACATTTAATTTTCTCACTCTCTTTGCTTTATCCTTCCCAAATCTCCGTCCCTGCATCTGGAATGTGATCCTGATGTGCACTCCCCGTCCTCTGCCAGAAAGGACTCCGGTTGCTAGATTCTGCAAGGCGGTCAATCCGGCCCCCGCCCGTATTAAACTGCGGGCCCAAGAGCCAGGAGGAGAGAGGGAGCAAGGGCGTGGGGCCCTGCGTGGCCTCGATGCCTCAAATACTTTCTCAAGACCTGGCAGCGGCCCCCGCCGCTCTTGGCTGTGCAGCCCACGCCCTCTCGGAGAAGTGGGGCTGTAGGGCGTCCCCCCCGGACAGACTTGCTGAAACACACACCGAGGCGTGTGTCAGTTCCCGCCCGCGGCCGGGAGCTGTAGCCAAGGAAACGCACGCCTCCCGGGCTGAGCCGTAGCAGGGTCAGCAACACCTTCATCACCGAGGCACAGATGTCCCGCGGCACACCGCCTGTCCCACGGCACACCGCCTGTCCCACAGGCAGCAGCCCCCAAACTGAGGGGCTGTGAACAGTGAGCCAGCTGGGGTGGGAGGCAGGCAGGCAGGAGGAGGGGACGTTCCTTTGTTTCTCTCCACCTGCTACGCAACGATGAGCAGGGGCATGCCGGGAAGTAATGGTCCTCGGCCCAGAGGCGGCAGGACACAAACGTAGCAACTACCGCGTCCTGTGCACCCGACTTAGCACTGGGAGTCCTGACATGGCAACGCTCTTCTCACCCCAAAGGCACGAGGATAATACTTGTGAGGTGGAGAGAGCGCAGGCTGAGTTGGGCAGCCCCACCCCTCCGGAGCTCCCCTAGGCTGGCCCGATTGCCCTCCTGCATGCGGTTCCTTGGTGTCTTTGACTGTGTAGCACTGTTAATGTCCTGGGACACCCCAGGACACCCCAGAGGCCCCAAGCAGGGCACCCCAGAGCTTGGACCACTAGGGTCTCCTCTACCTCAGATTGCTTAATACAAGAAGAGTTACTGTCCCTGCTGAAACCTCCTCCCTCCCTCCTTCCCTCTCTCCTTCCCTTTCGTTCCTTCCCTCCACTTTCCTGTTCATCCATTCAACACATTTTCTTTTTTTAAATGTTTATCTATTTATTCTGAGGGAGAGAGAGAGAGAGAGAGCACACTGGGGTGGAGTAGAAAGAGAGGGGAGAGAGGGAATCCTAAGCAGACTCCACCTGTCAGCGCAGAGCCCGAAGCGAGGCTCAATCTCCTGAACCGTGAGATCATAACCGGAGCTGAAATCAAGAGTCAGATGCTTAACTGAATGAGCCACCCAGGGGCCCCTCAACATATTGTCATTAAGCACCTACTATGTACCAAATATTTTTCCCAGGCTCTGGGAATACAGTAGGGAATGAGGTTGATGAGTCTCCACGCTCATCAAGTAATGTCCTATGGTGTCCCTCCACACACACACACACACACACACACACACACACACACACACGTTGGACTGTCGTAGGTGTGGCGGAAAGAGCTGGAACAGGGGACCAAACAGGGAGTGACTACACGGCCACTTTGGTCTGGGTGCTCCTGGAACATGTTTGGGCCCCAGAAGCAACTATCTGCGGGGGAGTCATCAGCCTCACTGGAAGACGACACTAAGTAGAACTAGACAGAAGAAACTAAATTAGAAGACTTTCCCCAGAAAGCCTTATGCTGAGACTTCATTTTTGGCACATGAAGAAAATACTTCTTCATGCCTTGACCCTGGGTCCTGCTGATGGAAACTCAGTCAAGCAAGAGCATCCTTCTTGGGCCCTGGCATCCGAGGCCCAGGCCTGGCCGCCCAAGAGCACATTCCCAGCTGAGCAGGGGCTGAGCCAGCACCTCGTGATCCTTCCCTCTTCCAAGGCACCACTGAACATGACATAATCCCGTGATCCTTGGGGCTATAGGTCCACACTCGCCACAAAAACAAGAAACATATCTCTGGGCTGAGAGGGCGATAAACCGACAGACATTCATTTAGAGCTTCTATTTTGAGTATGCACACACACACACACACACACACACACACACAGGAAAGAGGCAAATTTCAAACTAGCTGGAGGAAAGCATGTCTTGCCTGGAAAGTCATCAGGTTTGGAGGCCAGTTTCAAATAAAGAAGAGCTCCTTGGTGAGTTGGGTGTGAGGTAGCCAGGATTAACATTCAACCTTATGCATTAAGCAAGTTATATCAGTCTTTTATGGCTTGTGGTTTTGCTCCAGGAATACCTTTATTTGAAACATGATTTGGCCTGCAGTGCATGGAAATCTCCATAAAGAGGACTCTTACCCCAAACGAGGTCATGTATAATGAGAGAATCTAGCACAGGGCCCAGCTCGTGGCTGGCATTTAGCAAATGTTATTTTTGCTTTACAGAATATCTGTAATACTTTTGTGTTGAAACAACAGGATTCCCTGGGAGGAAAACAACTCTTAGATGCCATGCGTTTATCCATCCACCAAGCACGGGGACAGGCACCCAAGAGGCACAGAAAACACAAGGAAGAACTGGAGGAGTGTGAAGTTTATAGAAGGACATCCTACAAGATGATGGGCTGGAAACACAACCAGAGGTTTATATGTGAAAGGCATTTATTGACCAGTACCCTCTCCGCCACCTTGACTGGGCAGTGCTGTAGGATTCATTTTAGATGGGGAAAACTTTACAGATAATCTAGTTCCTAAGCCTCAGGCCTGGAGAGATCATGTGGCCCACTCAAGGCCACGCGGTGGACCTACACATCGTCTGGTAGGTTCACCCGATGCTCATTAGCAAATGTGGGGGTGGAAATCACACTGGAGCCTCAAGTTTCTAAAGGTGGGATCTCATGGACCAAGCTCTGTAGTACTGATGGCTTTGCCAGGTACACAAGTGGCATTCAGTAGGTTTATGCTGAATTCACAGAGGGCATTCAGTAGGTTTATGTTGAATTCACCATTATGTTGAATGCTTTAGCTCATCAACTACTTCCTGAGCACAATTTGGAGGAGTCGGATCTGAGATCGAAATGAAAAGTCAAAGGTGCTTTCTGAGTCCTTATCTCTTATCCAACTGGGTTAGTGTAAACCACTCTGAGCTCCTGGACTCCCTCCTGGTTTCCCTCCCGGGTCCCTGGCCTTTCCTCAGTCCCCTTTGTCAGTCCCCTCTCCTCAATGGCCCCTTGGATGCAGATACTCCCCCAGGGTTCCAACCTTAGCATCTTCCCTCCTCAATCATTTGGCAATCTTGCCTGCTTTCTCTATTACACGTGTGTGGATCTCATTGTCTGCTCCCATATTTCGCACAGGCCGAGGTCGCATGAGAAGCAAATGGCAGAGGCAGGATTTGAATCCAGCCCCGACTGGTTCTCAACTGCATGGCTCCTGCACCAGAAAGCTGAGTAATGCCTGTTACTCGGTTATGGGACCATCCTGTAATTTATATCCATACAAAGTCATTGCCAAGGGAGAGACAGGTCTGCTCCTCAGGAAGAATGGCTGGCAAGCATGAGGGCTTCAGATAAACTCAGACCATGTGTCTTCTGCCAGAAGTTTACCTTGTGGACCCATCATCAAAGCTTAACCCCGCTAAGGACTGCACGTAAGAGAAACAGTAACACCAGGCCCGATGGTCCTGGAAGTGTCAGTCTTTCCACATGAACATTCAACATGTTCTTGGTTGGGAAAGGATGCTACAAAAAGAGAGGACAGTAAAGTATCAACTCTGTTCAAATCACCAACCTACCAAAAATAAACGGACATGGTAATCTTTCTTTGTTTGTTTAATTAATAGGCCCCCTCAGGAAGCTAAAGAGGGAAGGTATGAGAAGTACAGGGCTGTCATGATTCTTAAAAGGGGCTTTCATTGGTTAGCTGCACAAATGTATCAAGAAGTTCCAAAAAGAATCAGTGACGGCAAACCGTGGGTGGAAAAGTCAAATGACAGAAAGTAGCAGGCTTCCCAAATGCAGACCAGAGTCGGCAAGTTACCATGACTTAGCAGCTGACTCCTGGCTCAGTAGGGCCGCTGGAAGGGAGTAGAGAGACAGAAGCAAAGGCATGGATGGATCGGGGACACACACTAGAAAGGAAACTGGCTTCCATGTTGTGCTGAGTATAGTCTGGCCATGGAGAAAACCATCACCGGCCCGGGGAGAGGAACGAGGAAAACGCCCTCTCCGCTCCCTGGTGAGAATCCCGCTAAGACCCTGCAAATAGCTGTGGCTGAGAACTGGCGGCCTCAGCACAGATCATGAGAGCAAGAGCGTGTGTGAGAAACGTTTAAGTATTGTTTTGAGATTATAAAAGGGTTGTTTAGTTTTTACACAAGGTAGAACTACAGAGCAGATGGCTGAGAGAAGCAGTAAGGTTGGAAGTCTCACGAAATCCATAAACTAAGGGAATAAACAGTATTTAGAGGGTAAAACCAATCAAGAGAAGCAATGTAGTTTAAGGGCCGATTGTACATGTCTGTCTTACTTAGGTCTACTTTCGCTAAAGAAGGGATTTTATTTTATTTTATTTTATTTTATTTTAATTATTATTATTATTTTTTTTGGTAACAGTGACATATATATAGTGTGTTACAGTGGGAAACGCAGACAGTTCAGTTCAGCACCAAGCAGCGGATTGGCTCTGTCCCTCACTGGCTGAGTTTGGGCCTTTCCTCCACAAAAGACAGACTCGGGCTAGATGATCTCTAAAGCCTCTTGCAGGGCTCACATCCTGCAATTGATTTACCACGCAACATTTCACTGTGACGCGGGGCCCTTTTCCTGTGGAGTATACACAGACTTCTACTGCTCCCCAGCAGTTCCCCAACCACTCACCTGATACCCCAGGACCACAGATGGCCTTGGGAAGCACTTCCCAAACAGAGGTAATTGGTACCCCAGCCGGTACTCAACGCAAAGCTGTTCCAACTGCAGCCTGTTGACAGGCTTGTCTGATTATGCTCCTTGAACGCAGGGACGTGAGTGGCTCACGTATCAGATCAGCTTAAAGGTAATAAAACCACCAATCCTCCCAGTGGTTATTTCTTAGATGAATTACCAACAGGCTTAATACAAAGGAAAGGATGGGAGTGTAGCCACATGCTCTGCCTGCAACTATGCACTTATAAAGGAGAGACTCGGGGCGCCTGGGCAACTCAGTCGGGTAAGCGTCCAACTTCGGCTCAGGTCATGATCTCACCGTTCCTGAGTTTGAGCCCCGCGTTGAGCTCTGTGCTAACAGCTCAGAACCTAAAGCCGGCTTCAGATTCTGTGTCTCCCTCTCTCTCTGCCTCTCCTCCACTTGTGCTCTTTCTCTCAAAAATAAGTAAACAAAAAAATGTAAAAAAATAAATGAATAAAGGGGAGACCCCCCAAATCTGGGGGTGGCCCACCCTTGTCCCCATCTCTGTTCTTTTGTACACTTGCCTTTCCCTCAAGGCCTCAGGACCAGCCCTTCTCTCCTCCTTGCCCTCCGCCTCCTCTTCCACGGACACCTCAAGCTTGTTGGCCATTCTCAGTGGTGGAATTTTTTTGGAACGGAAGAAATTCAACTTTAGAGTTGCGTAAAGGGTTATGTAGGGGAAATTTTATTTTAAGGGATAAGAAAAGAAAAACTCAAGTCACAAAGCGTTCATACTAGAAGTTATAGCACCTTGGCTCCTTATGTCACAGAAACCCAGAGGGAAGGTCACTTGACCAGTCAGCCAGCCCCAAAGCAGAACTCAGGGCTCCAGATTCCCAGCAAAGGGTGCATTTCTGTTCCACTGCTCTGCTCAGCCACGAATGACTGTCTGAATTCTAGGACGCTCGGCTCCCCACCAAGAATGCACGCTTCAAAGCAAAGGTGCCAAAAGGAAACATTAAACAGGCACCAAACTCCCCTCTGTTATATACTGGAAAGCGTAACTCCAGGGTATTTTTAGTGAGTGCATGTGGTCAAATTTAGGGACAAAATGAAGTTCAGCTTAAAATAATGAAGCTTAAGTTAATATGCCCCACCTTGATTTTGGCATCGCGGTTCACTCCCCCCCCCCTCCTTTTTGGGACTTTGCAGTTTATATAATTATAAGACTGGAAATCTATCACACCAGCTGGGCAAGGTATACCATAAATGTGCTAGAATAAAATATTGACAGAGATTTAATTATCATGCTGCTCATGCTTTTTAAATAACAGCATGTCAGCACTTCCATAAACCGATTTGCATTATGTTAAAATTAATGGACTGTAAGCTCTGCTCCTGGTAAAATGGACCATACCCTCCCTGTCTTCCTCTCCCACCTAAATGCCTGCCTGAGACCAGCTGCCTTCCTAGCAGGTTGCCTGGATTGGTGGGCACCGAATCTCCCCTCAAGTACAAAGCCCCTGCCGCCTCTAAGAGTAAGGACCCCTGTCCTATTCCAAACAGACACAGCCTCGTCCCGTTTCTCCGAAAGCACGTGAAAGCACAACAAAATGAAAGGCTGATCCTGTGCTTCATCTCTCAGCAATCCTTCTCTTTTGCAGCAGTTTTTGACCAGGGCTGGCTGTGGCCCACTTTCACCTGCGAGAGTGCCGTTGTGTGAAGAAAAGATGCCTCCTCCCAGGGATGAGCAGCTCAGAGAAAATACAGGACTGACAAGGCCAAGGACCTGGGCTGGGGTGGGGGGGGGGCGGTGTGGGTTTGGGGTCGCTGCAGGTGCTTGGCAGTCAGGGAAGTGTTGAGAGCAGTTAGTGGCCATGTCTTCAAGGAGTCTGTCAACAGAGGGAGGCAGGGAGACGGAACAGCATCTGGAGAAATGAGCAAGTTCAAGTCTCCAGTGTTTTCCAGATAGCGGACATGTGCACATTTGAATGAAGAAGGAAAGAACTGAGCAAGGGAGGAGTTAATACTAAAGAGAGAGCCAGTTAAGAAAGGGAAACATCTTCGGGTGCTTTACTGGCCTGAGCATTTAATCCCCATATGTCAGAGTAGACTCATTTTAAATTAGAACACCTAAGTTCAGAGAAGTTGAATATTTTGTCTATGATCTTATTGCTGAGAAGCACTGGCCTGGGATTTGAACCCAGGTCAGCCTGACTCTCATGTCCCGGTTTCCCTACCGCTCCATTCTAGAAAGCTCTGGGGGACGGGATAGATGTGAGCTCACGGGTAAAAAAGATGATCTAGAAAAAGAGTATTTATGTCTGAAATCCAAAACAGGTAGATACAGAAACTGCAATACAAGATATGACTGGAAAGGAAAGTAACTTTCATAGCTAAAACACCAAGACCTGTCTATCCATACTAGAGCTCTGCTCCCCTGTGGAGGGCCTTACCTCTGGAGACTGGGCACTCACTCATTGCAAAGATGCTGTTGCCACTCAAAACGTTTATATGACTCTTTGTTAAAATGGAGTTTTGGAACACATGGCACATTCCTTTAAATGGCTTGGTGGTAACAGGTTTTCATCCTTTGGAACCAAATCTGGAGCAAAAGGTTATAGTGGGAAGTGTAAATTTTACTTAAAGGCCATTGTGATTAGGTGTAACTACACAACAGAGAGACTGTATCTTCTATAGTTCCGCCTAGCTCTGAACACAAGCAAGAGCTAAGCTCTGAGCTGCTTTCTGGAGTAGGGCTGTCATTGGAGCATACACTCTCAAAGTATCTCTGTTGAAAGAAGCATCAAGATTTGGTGCGCAGGTGTCCTGTGGGAAGGCAAAGGAAAAAGAGAGGAGAGCGTCGACATTCTCAGATTCAGCAGCTCAGACATCCAGGACCTGTTGATGTGGTCCTCAGACCAGTCACAGCAGCACCTACTGGAGCTCAACCAAATGCAGACTCTCAGGCCCACCCCAGACCCACTGAGTCAGAACATCTGTAGTTCTGCTGCATGTTAAGGTTTGACAAAGCTTAGAGAAGAAAGCCCTGTGCCAAGGGTTAGGTACTGAGGAACTGGAAAGACAACCTGGAATCGAGATGCCCAGGAATGCCTGAAAAAGCAAGCTTTTCAAAAGCTCAGACAAGCAGGAGTTTGAGGACTTTCATTTTATAACTACTACAGTGATGAGTCCAAGAATGTCGATGACATTCTCAGTGTTGATATTCTGTTGCATTTGCAGACCAGGTATCCTAGATGGTTGGGGGCAGTGAGGATGCACCGATGGGTGTTGTAAATCAGTACTAACAGGCGAGATTAGTGAAGTGAGGTTACTGCCATGTGGGTATGAAGACAGCCTGATTAGCATAAAGGACTGTCAAGTGTTTGGATGGTCTAGCTGATCATCTGAATGAGTGACTTCGGCTGAAGTCAGGATGAGGGGCAATCAGGGAAGGATCAACGTCAAATTAGGAGAGAGAAAGAGTGGGTTCACACGGTATATACCAGGCTAACAGAACTGTGATAATGGAAATGTTGCATACCTACACAGCCTGATATGGTAGCCACCAGTCGCATGTGGCTGTTGAACCCTTAAAATGTAGCTAGCACAACTGAGAAACCGAATTTTAGATTTTATTTAATTTTCATTAATTCAAGCTGAAAGAGCTACATGTGACTATTGGCTACCATACTGAATAGCACAGGTATATATAAACACCATGGATGAGAAACCAGCCCTTGTGCCTGCCTCAGGCCCAAGGAGAACCAGCAGGATCCCCACTTAGGAAAGGGTCATTGATAGGACCCTAAAGGAACAGGTCACATTATGAGAAAGGTTTGAATGAGTAGATTTAGACATACAAAAAATGGACATCATGATAAAGTCAAGCTCTTTGCCTTTAAGAGTGTGTGTTCAGGGGGCCAAGCAAGATGTCCATCTGGTGGGGGCCTGGAGTAAGGCGCCAGAGCCCTAGTGGAAGGAAGGTGGCATTCACATGGGAGGGTGATCTGGCCCTGAATGGACATTTACACAGAGCAGGGTAATGGTGGCAATGGGAAACTGATTACACTCAGGGTGACTGAGCCTATAAGTAAATATATAAGGATAACTGGAGCTGGATTTCTTATCATCAAAGAAGAGAGTTACAAACATGGAAAGAACTTAAAATGAACCTTGTTTTGTTGGACTGCAACTTGAGTTTGAGTGTGAACGCACAATTTTCACTATTGATAGATGTATACAAAAGTGAATATAGATGGAAATATGTGTGTATATTACCTAGTTCTGTCTACTGTGAGGGCCTGGAAGCAGCAACATCCCAATAGCAACAAGCATACCCATTTTCCAGACCTTGGCTTCTAAATACCATTCTTCACTAAAATGAACCAGGTTTCCTTGGGGAAATGACTGATTTCAGGGTTGGGACTCAAAAAAAGTACCATATAAGCTTGTGCAAAATGTACAGTATCTTTTGTGCCAGAAAGTCGAGGAAGTACTTCTAGAATGATGGAGACATGTCAAAAAAGAAGAGGAGCCAGGCTTACAGGGCTACCACTATGCAAACTGGGACAATTTGAGCCCCAAAATAAGGAATGATAGTAACATAACCCACTTGAATAAAAGGGAGATCCATGTGTCCATACTGATATAAGTAAATGACTGAATGAGGGAACAAATGGACATCAGGCACCACCTGTTAGGATACAATAAGAACACACCAATCCTTCTGTGATTTTCCTACCCAAAAAGCATAACCTGAATCTATCATCAGGAAACATCAGATGGACCCAAACTGAGGGCCATTCTACACAATAAAGGGCCTGCACACTTCAAATTATGTCAAGGTCATGAAAGTCAAGAAAAGTCTGGGAAAGTGTTCCGGATTAAAGAAGACCAAAAACATTCACTACTAAATATACCAAGTGATTCTGAATTAGATACTTCTACTATAAAAAAAAATTCTTAGGACAATTGGTAGAACCTGAATGTCTGATGTACTGATTTTGGGCCATTGCACCATAAGGGGAAATCTTGAGAGACAGCTCAGAAAGACGTTCTTCTCTGGCAAAAAGAGAACCATACGTGGGAATCTCTTCCCTTCCACCTGACACGGACCTGTGTATGCTAAGGCTGATGCCCACAGTTGTGGCAACCCTCTCGCACACAGGGAAATGCCACTAAAAACTCAGAGAAGCCAGGCTGATATTGTTGAGCTACTAAATTAACAAGCCCACAAACCGTCTACATCCAGATTTCTTGTTATGGGTGATTTACTACCAAATCCAAACTGTTGGAAGTTAAAAAGAAAATGCTGCCATTAGGCAGCACCGGCTCTCCGGTTTCCAGAAAGGGATCAAATAGGGGCGCCTGAGTGGCTCACTTGGTTGGTTGGAGCAACCAACTTCGGCTCAGGTCGTGTTCTCGCAGTTTGTGAGTTCGAGCCCCGCGTCGGGCTCTGTGCTGACAGCTCAGAGCCTGGAGCCTGCTTCGAATTCTGTGTCTCCCCCTTACTCTGCCCCTCCCCTGCTCACGCTCTGTCTCTCTCTCTCTCTCTCTCTCTCTCTCTCTCTCTCAATAATAAATAAACATTAAAAATTTTTTTTAAAAGGGGTCAAATAATTTAGTGCTTTCTCCTACTATAGGCTGCCGTCCCCCCAGCCAATGGCTCCTTCCTTTATTTCAGCTTCCCATCCCCCACCTCCAGTGGCTCAAGACTAGAGTTGCTGACTGACACTTAAAATGCCCTTCCGACTGGCAGGTTCTTAGGGTACAACTCCTCCTTATTCGACATCAGTCCCTCCCTTCACCCTACACACACACACACACACACACACACACACAGAACAAAAGTGTATCTTACTGGAACAAGAAATCACCAACATAATGATAGCCAGTCGCAGACCCTGTGTAGACTACAAAAAAGTCAAGGATAAAGGTGAAGAAAGCAGTTTTCTTTTGGACTTTAAGTCTCGTGCTCTCTCCTCGGAATATTTCGCCTAGTGTGTAACCTGCACCCTCTTCCCACATTTCTACCTCACAACTGTGTACATACTCCGAATCCTCGCTCACTTCCCTGCCTTAACACCGAAAGGGCATCTCTCACCTCAGCCACTCTTGAAGGCTGGACCTGAGAGATCAATGCTGATACCACACTAACTTCGGAACCCTTCCCACAGCACTGAAGATTCTGGTAAGCCGAGGTCAATTTGTTGGGGAGATCTCATGTGTAGGAACAGACCCTATGGATGCAAGCATGGGAAATCCTCTTGAACACTCGTGCCACAAGCTGGCATTTCCACAGCTTTTTTCTGACTATGAAATAATGCCTCTACCCTAAGCTCGGAGAACCTTTCGCTCAATTTACTATTTTTTCCTTTCGCTCAATTTACTATCATGTCTGCCAAGAAACAACCAAAGAAAAGCTAGGTGTCACGAAGGACACAGTGGATAAAGGATGTGAGGAGACACCCAGCTAGCATCCTGCCTGTGTGCCCTGTGAGGCACCTCACACGTTTCCGGGAGGCTGCCAACCCTTCCCATAAGGTGGGCATAGAGGGTTGAATGCTGCCCCCTTCTCCAAAAATATGTCCAAGTCTTAACCTTGGAACCTACGAATGTGATCTTTTCTGGAAAAAGGAGTGACCCTAAATCGAATGACACGTGTCCTTTTAAGAGAGAGGCAGATAGAGATCGGAGTCACAGAGATACACAGAGGAGAACACCATATGAAGACAGAGACAGAGATTATAGTTATGTGTCCCCAAGCCAAAGAAAGCCACCAGAAACTGGGAGGGAGGCACAGAATGATTCTTCCCTGAGCCTCCAGAACCAACCCTGCTGACATCTTGATTTCAGACTTCTGCTCTCTGAAATGGTGAGAGAATACACTGTAGTTCTTTTAACGTTTAAGCCACGAAATTTGTGGCCATCTGTTAAGAAACCCTAGGAAACTAATATGGCGGGTAAGGCAGGTAATTTAGGGGTGGACTTTGTCCAGAGAGGAAATCGTTTTCCCTACCAGTTATCATAACATCAGACCAGTAGGCACGAAGTCTCCGGCTACTTCTCTTCAGACCTTTTTATAGGCACAACTGGAAAATAAGAGAAGAGGTAGAGAGCCCTCAAACAAACTGGGACCTCAAACACATTCTGTGAGGGTCTGACACCAAAGGCACCAGAAAGGAATTCAGCATGGGGAGAGGCACATCTGGTTGGTGTCTTGGGTGGGTGGCCAGGGCTGCTTCGGGCTCTGCTTATGGCCAAGGCTTGGCTCTTCTGCCCACCACACAGCTGCCTGGCACAGCACTCCTGTTTTGAGAACAAAAATCAGGTACATAGAAATCAGCCAAAGCCCCTTTGACCATACTGTGCCCAGGGGCCATTTTGCAGCCCTGCAGGGTCTATCCCTGTGGGAACACCCAGCACACAGGCACAGGGAGACAGACGTGGGCAGGTCGGTGAGAAATCTAGAGATGCAGATACCAGGTCAATGGGAGGGCAAAGGAAGGACAGACCCGTGTGTGGACACTACACTTCCATGGTCTCCTCTTTCTTGTTCCCTGGTGTCCTCAGACTTGGGGCTCTCTGCAGGGTCTATAGGGTGAGGGCCTTACCCTTGCACACGAGACAGTGCCCTGCTTTTTTATTTGCTTTTCTGTGTACACCATGGATATTTTGCACCTCCACGATGGCCTCTACCACACCAACAGCCTCTCCCTTCTAGCTTCCCAGAGCATACTTTAAAATCTCATCAGCTATGTTATGTTGAAACTCCAGAAAGAAAATGGAATTCAGTAGATGTTATTAAAGAACATCTACTGACCCATTTTTATAAAACAAACAAACAAACAAACAAACAAACAAATCACTTCAGTCAATCAATCACTTGACATATCAGTTTCTACCTCTGGACATCAAACCATCAACCTACTCATCCATCCTTCTGTGTGTGTGTGTGTGTGTGTGTGTGTGTGTGTGTGTGTGTGTGTGTGAAACACATGCATTAGAAATGTCTGGAATTATGTTCACCTGCTGTTAACAAGAATTAGCTCAGTGGTGGGATTTGGAGTAATTTTTTACTCTCTTCTTGGCTCTCATCTGGATTATCTGAATTCTTTACTTTGGACACGTGTTACTTTCAGGAAAAAAATTAAGGCATTACAGTCATTATTCTAAAAGAAATATAAAAAAGGCTGTAAGTGCAAATAGAAAGAAAGGAGAAGGAGAAGAGAAAGGAGATGAGGGAAAGTGGAAGGGGAGGGGACTGGAAGGGAGGGAAGCAGTGGAGATGGAAAGCTGGGTGAAGGCATTATCTGCACACCCACTTTAGGAACTCTGGGGCCCTGGGTAGGGCCTCCCATCCCATGCTCACAAGTGAGCCCCCACAGAAAGCTTATGGAAGAGACTATGGAGGCTCATTAAGGCCCAAACACCAACCACCTCCCCTACAAAAGAAAGCCTGGCAGCCATGGCCAAGGGCCATCCAAAGGGTGGTACCCTGGCAAGCTCCCAGTGCTGTGGAATGGGCCCATGTCATGGTTCCGCTAGCTCATTCTCTTGAGGATTTGGTTTGAGAGGCCAGACCTTTTGACTACAGAGTGGATGACATTGTAGACTCTCTAGTTCAAGTCCCCACTCAGTTCCAGGACGACCACCACATCTTGGACTTCAAAGTGATCTTCAACAAGTCACCATACCTCTCTGAGCCTCAAGTTCCTCATCTAGGAAATGGGGACACAAGACCCACTCCCGTAAGGTGGTGGGCCCAAGTGTACAGGCCACAGGCAGGCCCCAAGCCCTTCCTCAGCAAGCATGTAGCCCAGGAAGAGACCCACAATGCAAAGCAAATCAGCACAGATCTACTGATCCCATGCTACGCTCCAAAGCTGTAATGGAGCCTGAAAATTCAGATCGGCATCATAATAATTAAGACCTATCAGGGCGTCTGGGTGGCTCAGTTGGTTAAGCATCCGACTTCGGCTCAGGTCATGATCTCACTATCCGTGAGCTCGAGCCCCGCAATAGGCTCTGTGTTGACAGCTGGGAGCCTAGAGTCTGCTTCGGATTCTGTGTCTCCCTCTCTCTCTGCCCCTTCACCACTTGTGCTCTGTCTGTCTCTCTCAAAAATAAATAAAAACATTAAATTTTTTTTTTGAAAAAAGAAAAAAAAACTAAGACCTATTGAGCAATGATGTGTTTTACACCTTTTTATCATTTAATCCTCACAACTGCCCCAAGAGGTGGGTACTTTTATTATTCCCCTTTTACAAATTAGGAAATTGAGGCACAGGAGGTTAAGAACTTCCCCTGCATCACAAAGGTGGCAAATGGTAGCATTTTAATAGAGTCAATCCATCCCCTAAACACTATGCCCTATGCTTACTCTAACAAATAATTAAGTGGCTTTCATTTTCGGTGAGGTTACATTTCTAGATAGGGACTAAGCATGTAAACATATATAAAAGAATGCACTGTCATCAGTTTAAGAAGACATGTGTGCAAAGTACAGAGGTAACTGGGGGCTAATAACCAAATACCCTAGAGGGTTGAGGAAGATTTCCTAGAGAGGGATGAAGCTGAATCTTGGTTTTGAAGGATGAAGGGAAGTTAAAAAAAAAATACACCAACGGGAGGCCAAGACAGAAGCGATAGTTTGGGTAGGCAGAGGAAAGAAGAGAAAGAAAGAAAGAAAGAAAGAAAGAAAGAAAGAAAGAAGAAAGAGAAAGAAAGAAAGAAAGAAAGAAGAAAGAGAAAGAAAGAAAGAAAGAAAGAGAAAGAAAGAAAAAGAAAGAAAGAAAGAAGAAAGAAAGAAAGAAAGAAAGAAAGAAAGAAAGAAAGAAAGAAAGAAAGAAAAAGAGACAGCATAGAACATTGAAAAAGTTTAATGGAGACCAAATACTAAGAATGTGAACGTGCTGTGTGGAGGACCACACGGTACACAGGGGCCGCGCGCAACACCTGAGGGCTGGAAACAAGGCTGACCAGAAGACGTGGGACGAGGGCTGGACAGGATGGCCCGAGAAGAGGTGAGACACAGAGAGGGACAGCAGCTGGAGCAAGGCCTAGTGTGGCTGCCCTGCAAGGAGCTCAGCTCCCACGCTGCATGCACTGGCCATGCACGCTCCTGTGGCTTCTCCCTAGAGGAACAAAGGAAAGGGGCCCCTAGGACAGATGGCCTTTTACTGAGAGCCCAGTAAAGTGTGATAACCTGGGATTCCAGACTCTGGCTGTAGCTCTGGCCTCATCGCACTGGAGACCTTGGTCTTTGCCAGGCCCGCTCTGGTGGCTTGAGCTGGAGGGTTTTTTCTGTTTTGTCTCATTTCCCCCTTTCTCTTACCTCCCACCAAGTGTTTGGTACCTCGAGAGGCTGCTTATGGGAGCCTTGTCTTCTAATAACCCCAGTTTTCAGTGACAGATTAACCAAACTCAAACAATAGAACTTGCCCCCAAACAAAAGACTAAACCCCGGATCTGCCCTGCTGAACACGTATGCCTTTGTAACTCCTCCATGAGCTGCCTCCTGACCTCCCTGCCTTTCTCCAAAGACACCATAAAAGGAGAAATCAGAGCCGAAGGAACCTCGCTGTGGAGCACATCAGCATATTAATTTATAATAGTTCACATACTCTCCGCATTACCTCACAGCCCGATTCTAGATTCGGCACGTGAGTATAAACTGGGACAGCGTGCAGCCTGATCTCTGAGGCCAGTTCAGACTCAGCTCCAAACAAAACGGCAACACGTAAGGAGACTCTCTGCTTTCAGATTCTCCTGTGCTACCGTCGAGAGCCCGGGAGGCTCAGAGCAGGGAGGCTGAGCCATCAACTAAGGAGTCACCTGTTGCAGGGCCTGCCAGGATTGTAGGATTGGCTCCGGGTCACTCTCAGCTCATGAGGGAAACTCGCAAGTCAAAGCTCGCACTTCTGATTCTTCAAGGTTAAAAACCATACCTTGAACCCCATTCTTAGCGAAATAAGATATCAGGATTTGAGGGGGTTGGGGGAGTTTAACGATAGCACAAGGACAATATGAGCACCAGCCTTGGCCAGTACCACGGGGTGTTTTACACACATAGTTGTATTAATCCTCAGAGTCCTTCAAGAAGGTTATCAGTACCACCAATTTATTTACACAGGGAGGAAGGAGGTTGGGAAAGGCTCAGAGACTTGACCACAGTTAACCGGTGCAACGAGAGGCCAGATCAGAACTCAGTCATGACCCAGACTCAAATGGGTCATTCTGCCTACATGACCTCGCATTCAGGAATCCCTTTACTAACCCTCGTGTCTTCCAGGGATGCCTCTGGGGTGTCTCAGCCCCTCTCACGGGCTCATCTGTGGCACCCAAAGGCCTCCACGTGTCAAGCAGGACCTTATCTCCCAGCCTGGCTGGCGCCTAGACCACAGAGGGCCCAGGCTTCCGTGGCCCTCCCTGGGCTGAATAAAGACTTGGGGGTGGAGCCCCTGCCAGGGCAGAATGTCAGAGGGCTCTCTCACCCCAACCCAGGCTGGGAAGCCTTTTAGTTATTAATCAGGCCAGACCAGTTTCTCCAGCTCCCGGTTAGGACAACTTTTTACATGTCAACCAGTTGATTCTTGTAGGGTTTAGCTCACAAGGTAAGTATTTGTGGTGTTTCTCCTGGGGCAACACACACTGAACAAATAGGGCAGGCTTCCTCCCAGGCACCTGGCTCTGCCGGCTCCTCCCTGCCAGTCCACCAAGGGCCACGCGGCCTGGCTCTCCGCAGGTCTCACTGGACTCTGGTGTAGCTGCTGGTTCTCCGGGCCTCCCTGCTGGGGCCAGTGGTAATTCTACCTCTAGCCTAGCTGCTGCAGCCACCAAGGCCTCCAACAGTTCTCTCTTGGGCTGGGGACAGCCATTTCACTTTTTTTTTTTTTTTCTTTAGCAGTTCTTAGGGATGCAGCTGGAGAAGCATTGTAGTGTGCAGTCAAGCCACATCCATATCCACAGACGTCCTCTGACTGGCCCAGGCCCAGGGTGGTGATTATAGCCCTTCGTCTTCTCCTTGGCTGCCACCCTGCCCTCACAGACACATGTGCGGCCCCCACACTCTGTCCTTAGGTCTGGAAGGGCTGGGCCCCCCAGGCAAATGAAGCCCATGCAAATAACGCCCTAGCAAACAGGGTCCCCTCTGTGTCCCCAGTGCATATGCTTAGACTTGACTGAAGCCACCTTCGGCTGACTTCAATAGACAGCTTTTTCCCCTGATGAAATTATGAAAGTCTCGCCCATTTTGACGGGCTTGTGTGTCATTCCTGGAATTTCACTAACTTCCTAGAGAAAAATTAGATTGGGGTCAGATATGTTTGTTGCTTCAGAAACTGTATCTGAATTACCAAACAAGAGGAAATAAGTTATGAATTGGAAAGATGTTTTCAGGAACAGAAAAGATGAATTGTAGGCTGCGGTTTCGAAAGCATGTCTTACAGAAATGTAATATGCCTTTTAAAAATGTCTATTCCATGAGAGCTATTGTTTCTTTGTCTATGCAGTACCTCAAAACAAGTGGAGACATGGTTAAATGTGGAATATAATTAATGGCCAGTGGTAACACCAATTGTTCCTAAGCCTGGTCTTCAACTTGAAGAAAAACAATCACACCCAAATGACCGCTTTACTTTTCCCCTTAAATGTTAAAAGGACAAAGTATAAAATTCATTGCTATAAATGTTGCTCATCGGAAATTTTAACTTTTCAGTGACTTTAGTTTGGATTGTCTTTTATGTTCAAATAGAAACGGAACTTCAGATTTAACAAAAGTACTGATACATTTATCAGATACCACTTCTGTCCAGGTATCATTAGGCTCTCACTACTAAGGTTGTACATTTTATTTTTATATCCAAAGTTGAAAGGCAACTGCTCTAAATCACTGAACTGATTACATAAGTTCTAGAAGCTTGTGCACTCGTGGGGGAGAGTATGCATGTGTCACACGTGTTAGAAATATGGCAGCCACAGCTCTATTTCTCCGCCCTAAAGGTTTACAGTTGAAAGGCCATCCACTGGGGTGATGTCACCCCGGTTTGAGAATTTTTTTTCTTCTCATTGATTGCGCTTTGTTACGGTCCAGCTACTTTGTTCGGCTTTGCACACCATTCCTCTACAACCCAACCCCCCATGCCCTTCTAGAAGAAGGATGACCTCAAGTGGGAAACAATCTCCAGCATCTGCTTAGGGCTTTGATTTCGTGGGTTTATTTTACACATCCTAATTCTGCAGGAAACTCCCTGCAGATGTGGAGAAGCCCTCGATCACTGACCTCTTGTTAAAAGACAAACAGCCAGAAACCAGAAACATGACCGGGAAGATAAACAGCTGTGCAGGTCTCAGCTGCTCGCCAGAATGGCAACATCTTCAGAAATGAGCCTCATGTTCGTTTTCACCAAGGCTGGGCCTTCATGTTCCTTTGTGTAGTGAGAGATAGTAAAAGCACGGCATACACACCTTCCACTCCTTTCCCACATCCGTGACAGACATCACTAATCAGTTACTGTAGCCTATCCTTTTCCTCGGAGCCCAAAGTCCCAGCATTCTTAGCAAAAAGGAGTCCAGCCAGGCTCCACGGCACCAGATTAAATCTACTTGCCATCCCGGGAGTCTAGGTGCTGAAGGATGAGGATTATACAAAAACCCTCCTGGGGTCCCAGGAAGGGGACACTTCATCCAAGTCCTAAACAGAGTAGGAAATGCTGTTTCATTGGAGTACCATACCTGAACCCAACAACCTTGATTTAAGCAAGAAACCGTCAATTAAAAGAAGATACTGGTGCCGATGACTGCATTCACCGGACGTCAGCTCTGTGCCAGGCACCGCTCTAAGCACCTCGCATGTATTGTCTCATTTAATTAATAAAAGATGACTCTGATGTTAACATGACCCAGGATCCAAGGCTCATTTCTCAGATCCAACATGTTTCACAAATGAATGTAGCAACAGTCACAGGACAGCTGCATGCCAAGAGTGCTCTCACCCTCCCAGGACCTGAGCTCCATTAATTCTGCTCGAGAAGGAGGGTCTTTCTGAAATCCAGTGAAGCCCTGGCCCATCTGCTCCAGTCTGTCACTCAGCCACATTCTCTTTCTGAATGTGCAGCTTCAAAAGGCAGCAGACTCTGTCACATAGTCTGTCTTTGCCCCAGATGGACAGCGCAGCTTCCAAGAAGAGTATACATTTTCCCTCCTCCATCTACCATATCTGCCGACGTTTCTGAGAGCTCCGAGGACCACAAATCTATCTAGCCACAGATCCAGATGATGCCAGGGGCTTAATTTCAGAGAACTGGAGACAGAAGGAAGCTATTGTGTTTCTTCTCCCAGGCCTGGGTCAGACCCTGGCCTGCTGAATCATTTGCCCCGATGGGCCAGCATTTGGCCATAGACTTGGCCAATGCCAATCCCAGCCCTCGGGGATTCTCCATGGATCCTGGGTAACAGCCTTGCACCAGCTGCCCCCAGAGCTGGGGAGTGAGAAAATAACAAGAATGATGAAAATAATAAAAATGAGAGTTACCAATTTTACTGGGTGCTTAGTAAGTGCCCAGGAAATGTGCCAAAATGCTTCACATACACTCTCATGCTTAATTCCCAAACTCTTCTCTGAACTGTTAATTCAGAAAGGCTGCTGTTGATTATCTCTTGGAGAAAGGGTTCTAGGGGGACCATGTGTTGGTTTTAAAACCAGGGTTCTGGCGACATCCTTTAGCTGTGTTTCCCCATTTGCAAGGAGCGAATTTTCCCCTTGTTTGTCACATGTTATATATATATACATATATATATATATGTATGTCATGAAGAAAAATGATCAGAGCACGTGAACACGCTCTGGACTATTTTGCAGAAAAGAGCGAGTTGAGTTCCTACTTTACAACCATTCCAGTTGTGGACATTGTCCTCTGGCTTCCTGTTTGTTGGATATGGCTTATGTTACTGTCTTCCATAATGTGAATTCTAAATCTTAAAAAACTGTCTTTGTGTAAGTGCCTTCGCCAACTGAATTCACAAGGAAAACAGCGGCTGGGAGGTTACGAGCTTCTTGAGGGCAGAGGTTGTGTCTTAGTCATCTCTGAGTTCCATGCGTTTGGCATAAAAGAACAGAGGAATGTTAGTTGAAGATAAAGGATCAGAGGGTGGGAGCGGAAGGAAGGCAGAAGCCACAATGTTCTGTAGCGGTATCTTGTCAACTAAAGTCCACGCTTTTGCAACAAGCATCGATTAAACCTTGCGAGAGAGAACGGGTGGTGTCTGTTTGGCACAGCCTTAAAAATCGGGTGTTTGATGCAAACGTTACCTCTATGGAGAGGGAAACAGCACTGAGAAATGTCTGAACCAAAGACGTCATAAGTGTCCTCTAGGATAGCCACAATACCTAGCACCCTGGGTCTGGCTGAATCTTGGGAAAGTAAAAATGCCCACACTGATGCCATGGGAATGTCCCCTAATACCACTGCCCTTCTGCATGGTACCAGTTGCCAGCCACTCAAACTCACACTTTTCCCGTCCAGAACTATAGATGCCAGAATGACAAGGCTCGTGGCCAAGGACAAAGCAAAGGCTCAGCCTAATAAGAGCAAGTGGAGGGTGAGAAACTCAAGCCCGAGAGGCCTGCACTTCAGTAATGGGAAGCAGAAACAGGCAGCTGTTTGGATTCTTGGTGGGCCATCTCCCACTCCCACGACACACTAAAGGTTGCAAGGACAGTACCAAGGGGACTTTAGGTTGGCTGGGACCCATCCCACAGAAAGCATACCTGAAAGCTCAGCCTGGGTGCACTCTTCCTGATGCCCTTTAAGCCTGGAGATCCCCGAGGAAGGAGCCTCAAGCTCTTGAGCATATGTGCTAAAGCTTGCATCCCATCCTGCTTCTTCAGGCAGGATGCATGATCCGCAGTGGCTCCCTCCACCATGACCTTGCAGCCAGCCAAGAGGGACGATGTCCTTCTCACCCTAGCATCCCAGGCTCCCCCATAGGACCACCACTGTTAGGGAGGTCTAATGGGGAGGGGGGAGGAGTTAATCAAATGGAATCTGGGAGAGCTAGACTACACCCCAGGCTAACAGCTTTAGTCAATGGATTCATCACTGCCGCATTTAGTGGGAGTCTCCTGTGTACCAGGCAAGTTCTAGGTATTGATGAGATGGCAGACAAAAATCAGACAAAAAGCCCAGCTGCCATCAGGGATAGTGATCCCTACCTTAACCTTGTGATGGCCACTGGGTCTCGTAAAATGTTAATGTCACGGGACTTGAACTGGGTTCCAAATCCCAGGCATGGTGCGTGCTAACTGTGTGACCTTGGGTGCCCAACTTCCCTGGGTTGGTAGGGAGGATTAAATTAAGGAGTAATTTGAAGGACCCTAAGCAGGGTCCGGGCCTCCAGATTCCAAGCCTGGGGTTCCTCCTGCTACATCCTACAGCCAAGAGTTCCCATCCATTCCATATCCACGCACACGCATACATCATCCTGAAAACAAGACCTAACGTCCTCTACATCTTTGATCTCGGACCCTCACGGCCACCTGCAGCGTAGGCATTCTTGGTGCCTGTGAGAATAAATGTCCTGTGCAGACCTCCAACTCCAGGAGGCATAACAGACTAAAGGCCCCAGCTGCTGGGCTCTGAAATCCATCACTGAAGCAAGCACTGGCACTTTGCTGAGCTTCCCAGGGGCAATGGCTGAGCCCAGCGGGGGTACTGAGACAAGTCTGTTCCCGGGAGGCCCAGATGCCTCTGACAGCCAACTCTGACTCCAGGGCTCCCCACCCAATACAGCCTTGCTGAACACTCCTTGGAAATCCAGGACCCTGCCCCCCTGCCTTCCCTCCTTTCCTCTTTCAATCAAGAACAGACCTGCACTGCTGTCTGACCATTCTCCTCGCCTTCCCGTTTCCCCTAATAAATTCCTTACACATTTAATCTTGTCTTGGTGTCTGCTTCTTGCAAGACTGACAAACAAAATCTTATTATCCCTGTATTACAGATGGGGAGGCTGAAGTTCAAGGGGCAAGTTTTAGCCCAGTGTCACACAGGGGCTGGGAAAAGAGCAATGATTCAGGATCAGCTCTTCGTGACTTTGAGTGACAGATGCCGGCTGCCTCTTCACAGAGAGCCCCGGGGATGGGCTCCAAGGTGTTATCTGTGAAGCTATACACTCCTCCCCAGGTCCCACAGCTGAGAGCAGCGGGCCAAGCCCAAAGCCTAAGTTTTCAGCATGCAAGTCTGGGATTCCTCCTCCTGCCCCGCCGTGCTCCAGAGCCAGACCGCATCGGAGCCATCCCAGCTAGCGCGAGCCTCTGCGGTTCAGCCCGCCCCATGGTGCCTGCAGAGCCACAGCAGGTTTTTGCATTTAGTAAGTGTGTTTGGAGACAATCATTTCATAAAAGCTAATCCACTCTGAGTCGGAGCCAGCCGAGACTGATAACTCCAAGTTTCCCCCAATGCAGAGTTCAGATGCAAAGCCACATTTCTTCCCAGTGATCTGGCCGCCTGAGACCTGACTGTCTTCAGATGAAACCAAGTGTGCGTGTGTCCGCATCCAAATTTTTTTGGCCTGCCCCGGCTGGAGATTTCAGGGCTGCTCCCCCAATGCCAGGAGCAGCCTGACAAAGGGCAGCAGCCCCTCCAACACCGTCACAGGCCAAACACCTAGGTGGCTGGGGGAGACGCCCAAACACCTCAGGAAAACCAAACAACACGGTCTAAATGATTGTAGCAGAGAGATGGCAACGGAGACAAACAGCTTTGCCAGCCAAGGGCCACTGAGAGGCGTGCAGGGAGTCAAGCTCAGGTCTCCGACGACACCCCAGGACACACACAGGCGGGAGAGCAAATTAGCACGGCCTTCCTCCCCCACTCTCCAGGGCCAGACAGCAGTGACCCCTGCTAAGCAGGCTAGTTAGGGACTGGGCCATTCCAACCTCTGATGCGTCAACTGATGTCTGTTTTATTTTAGGTTACTCACTGAACTAGCCTCTCTCTCACTCTTGGCAGCCAACAGAGCATGGCCCAGTGTCAGCTGCAGCAGAGGCAGAGAGAGAAAGTGAGAGAAAGAGAGTGGGTTTATAAAACGGTATTTTAGATCTGAAGGAACGCAGGGCAAGCAGCGCTCTCTTCAACTGGGTCCCAGAAGAACAGAGGAGGAAGGAAGGGAAGAGCTAACAGTGAGAGGGCTTTGCTGTGCACCAGGTCCCATGCTAACCGATTTATAGGCATTATGTCCTCTCACCCTCACAGTGACTCTAGATGGCCGATGCTATGATGACTTCCACTTTACAGAAGAACAGGTTGAAGTTCACGACGGTAAACAGTCCTCTCAAGGCCTCCCAACTAACAACTGGTCAGGCCCAGGCTTTAACAAGTCAGTCTAACTTTAGCATTTACTCTATTGACCATAATAACGAACCGTTCCCTCTGTTTACTGAACGCCCACTGTGCGCGCTCCATGTTTTAATTACATGAGCTCCTTTACTTCTCCCAATGACCTTACAAAAACTGCTGTCATACCCATTTCTGAGACGAGAGAACTAAGACTCAGAAAAAAGGGGTTTTAGTAAAGGTCATACAGTTAGTAAGTGGGGGGCACACTTGAAACCCTGATGAAGTGACTCCACACACCGAAAGTCCTTCTCGCGGGTGCCCCTACCTGAGGCTGCAGTCACTCCCCATGTGGCCCAAGAGGGCATAATACTATTGGCAATTATGCTGAATACCGACTGGGCATTTAAAATGTCCTCAGTACGAAACTCAGCACTTTGTACAGATCATCTCATGAAGTCACTGCCACAGCCCTTGTCAGCGGAGTGGCGTTAGTTACCTCAATGTCACGATCTGAGGCTCAGAAAGGCAAGGCCACCCGTAATCTGAGCAGGGCTGGAGTTCTACCTCAGGTCCGCCATATTGCCTGCCAACGTGGCGTGTCACAGGCGATGACATCAGCTCTTTCACCTTTCCCCTCTAATTAAAGTATGCCTGTTGGCTTAAGAATCCCTTTCAGGCAAGTTGTTAAGGAGACAGCATAGGAAGTTTCTGGGTTTCATTCTGAACAGGAGTCCCTAAAAGAACCTTCTAGAAGTTACGGGCGTGTGGGTCACCCAGAGGCCTGGCCACCTTTCTCTCTAACTTGAACTTTTCTCAGGCCAAAGCCTCCCACAGTCAGCCTCAGATTTCCCGGGATGCGGCTCTGGCCTTTCAAGTCAGTGAGATTCCAGCCGAGCCGAGGCCTGAACTCACACTCAGTCTGGCCCACTCCCTGTCGCCAGGCAGCCTTCTTTTTCCTCCCATGACGATGAATACAACCTGTCAGGAAAACTAGGACTATTTTTAGCTCCTAACTGATTTTTATCTAAATTTAACTTTGGGCCGCAGCAGCAGCAGTTACGTCCAAAGGGCAGCCAGCGTTTTCATGGTGACACATCATAACGGAGCCTTGGTATTTGTCAGATGCCCTGGCTGTGCCTTAAGCTAAAATAAGACACACCGCTCTTCAGGAAAAGGATCCTGACCTTGCAGGGCTACAGTCATCAGACCGCAGAGCTGGAGGGAGCCGTAGATATTATCCAACCCCCTCATTTTACAGATGAAGAAGCTGAGGCCCAGACAGCAGAAGCGACTGGAACCCCAAAGCTTGCTTTCTTACCACGACGCCACATTGCCTCTAGGGAACACAGTGAGCAAATCAGATGCGACATCTGCAGAGGGCCATGATTTTTTATTTTATAAATCGGAACATCAAAAGCGCAGGGTTTGTTGAACCCTGGTCTCCAGTAAGCAGTGGTAACTGTCTGGTTCAGCATATTTAATAAGCCCATGGAAAGTGGACTTTTTCCAAGGTTCAGAGTTTAAAAAAAGTTCCAACTGAAAAAAGCCAGCATGGTATGTTGTTCTCTCTCCCCTGCTAGAATTTGGCTCCTGGGGAGAAGGGCATTATCACTTTTATTCACTGTTCCAGCTCCAGAGCCCAGAATAGCACCTGGCATACAGTCGACAAGTGATAAATATTTATTAAATGGCAGGCTAAATGAATAAACGAACAAATGAGTAAATATGAGAAAGATAAGCTTTAGGCCGGAACTGATGATTGACAGGTCGGGGAGAACAAAGCCACAGGCAAAATAAAGCGAGATTAACCTTTTCCCTTCTTCCCACCAAGGTATGCGGCCAGTGAGGTCTAGTAGGAGAATCAGATCAAGGGGGTTTGCACGGGCTGAAATAAAAGGCAGCCTGAAATGCCCAAATCGTTCACACAGATGGCTAGCCTGTACGACTGAGGATTGCGCTGCAAGGAAAGAAGAGGGGCGCTTGGGTGGCTCAGTCGGTTAAGTGACTGACTCTTGATTTCAGCTCAGGTCACGACCTCACGGTTCGTGAGTTCGAGCCCCACGTCGGGGTCCGCGCGGACAGCCCAGAGCCTGCTTGGGATCCTCTCTCTCCCTCCCTCTGCCCTTCCTCTGCTCTCTGTCTCACAATAGATAAAATAAACATTAAAAAAAAAAAAAAAAAGAAATAGGACAGAGATAAATTAACCAAGGAGAGTACAAGAATACACTGCACAGTCTGCCAGTAACACTGGGGTTGCGGTGGATTCCACAGCCGAATGCAACCCTGGAGGAGAGCCTTTCCCCGGAGCCGGAGTTCTTCGTGTTTTTAGAGACAGGTCATACCAGGGTTGGGGAAGGAGGATGCATGGCCAGTCAGCGAGGCAGTTAAGAGAGCAGCTTTACTCTGTTGTCCCTTTCTTCATTTGAGTAACTATAGACTGTATTGGCTTTAGTACATGCGTTTAAATTGAGACACTGCCATTCTCTCACAGACATGACTGAATTAATGAATATATTCTGAGGCTGAAATGGTATCAGGTGTCCCAGGCCCCACACTGTAACACATTTATTTTCACAAGCAGGTCACTAAATATATAAACATGAAAGGTTGTATTTGTGTATATTTTAAGGCACATGATACGGGGAGGGAGGTGAAGAAAAAGCAGCAAGACAAAAAGGAGGATTTATAAAAAAGAAATCCAAATATGGCTTATTTATTTGACACCCATTATATGTTCAGCACTACGCTATAAAGGATAGTGGGGGGCAGGGGGATGCTGGGATTTGGGGTAAGAGAAAGCAGAGGAGATTCAAAAAATAAATATAACAGAATTCTTGACTTCACAGAGTTCTAACTTATTAGGGAGATAAAACAAACACATTCATGTATAAAATAAATATACATATTTAGCATAGTAAGGCATTAGTGAACTGATTTATAAATTATGTGATTCAGAAAGTTCTAAGAAAGTGAGCTCTAAGTGGGTCAGGGTCAGTCAGGGAGGGCTTCCTGAGAGAGGTGACCAGAATCTGGTGGAAGAAGGCCAAGATCTGGACTGACAGGAGCTGCTGGAAACAATGGTGGGTGGCAGGACACCGTGAGCCCCTCCTCAAGCATGGGAACTCATGCATTTCGCAGGGGGACTGAAAGGCCACCATAAACAATTAGAGGGAGGACATGGAATAAAAAGAGTGGCCTAGAGGAGTGTTCAAGTTGTTAACTGCATATCCCTTTCATGAACACAACTAACGTTTACGGGGCCTGCCCACCACCAGCTGCTTTCACACATACTATCTCCTTTGACCATCACTGAAATCTGAGGGGAAGGCCCAGTTCCCACTTCATGGGGGACAACTGAGGATCGCGGAGACTGAACATCACAGAGCCGGTGAAGGGCAGAGGCAGAAAGCTGCTCTCGGTCCGTCAGCCTCCCACCCCTCTCCTGTCTCTGTGCTTTCCCGTTGCTGAATGGGTTTCGTGCTGTCCAAAAAGAAACTGCTGTCGTCTTTCCCAGACCCTGCGTCTCAGCTATAGCAAGAGGCACTCCTGATTCATATTAGCAATATCGTCTTTTACTTTTCCATCATCCCCATCAATACCACCACCACCACCGGCATCGCTAACCATTATCATCGTCACCCACGATTTTTTGTGTGTTTGCTCTGGACAAGATACTGGCTCTGGAGCAGGTGTTACCATTAGACCCTTGACATGCATTCACTCACTGAATTCTCGCAACAACCTTGCATGGTATACGAATATCACTCATTATCGCCACTTTGTGGATTAGGAAACTGAGGCTTGGAAACGTTAACTCCCTTGCCCGAGGTCACACTGGTGGCTGGAGATGGGTTCAAACTGTGTCCTTCCTCCTCCCACGCCATCCGCTTCATGCTATACCCAACTGACTAAATTCCACCCCTGGCAGCTCTGCGGAGCAGTTACATGAAATTATTAAGCAGATGTTCTTGCTCTCCCAGAATGCAACATTTATTACCGAGGCGGAAATTGTTAGAGGATTTGCCATAATGTATTTTACATGCATATCATTAGAATTACTCAGGGGTGAGAGGGAAAAGAATTCCCAGTGAAAATCTTTATTTATTTCTGGCTTTGATGTCATCATAAATCCACAGTGTCCCCCTGGACAAACCATCCAGAGTTTCTGGAGAGTTTTTTGCTTAATTAATGTCACAGTCAGAAGTCAAATGGGCTCTAATTTAGCATTTTCTCTGACTTTCCTCTGATTTGGGCTTGGCATTTCAGCAGCTGAGCCCCAACTGCAGAAGGGTTAAAAAAAAATCCCTGTGCAGTCACTATTCCTAGCCCATTTTACAGATGTGGAAATTGAGGTTTGCAGCACTCATGAATCATGTGATCTTGTGCTCTGACCTGAGTTCCAAGGAGGACTGGCACTATGATATATCCCATGTTTGAGCCCCTTAGACCCTTCTGAGGACCTCTCTGGGTATCCAAGTTCCCTGCCTCCTTTTCACCCTCACATTTACCTCCTTCCTTCCGGTGGGCATGGGCTCTGGACAGATAAAATTGACTTCTCCGTCATCTATTACCAGTGCCAGACTCAGGGCTGGCCAGCACCAGGTAGGTACTCAGGTACCGCTGAACTGAAGCGTGAAGAGAAAACTCAATGTTGAAATCAAAAGGAAAGGAGGCGACCACGCTGAGGTTATTGATAAAAATCTGATTCCTCTGCATGAGAGCAAACCACACCTAAACATGTGTGAGGAGTTTGGTGCAATCTTGTATATAACAAGTAAAACATTTTCAGTAGGGGGGGGGGGGAAATTCTAGAAATTATTATACACTCAGATAATGAAACACCATAAAGCTATATACAATGTTGCTAGAATACATGCAGTGTCAAAGGAGGCAAACATTTGTTATTTGGAGGTAAAAAAAAACAAAACACCTCAGATGTTACAATTAATTATTTATTCCTTCCAAAGGGCCACAATATATAAACAGATATACAGTGTGTCTATGGTATTAAAATTTCATGCTGGTGTTAAAAGGACTCCTTAGGGGAGCGGTAACAAAAAGAAGGTTGAGAAACACTTCTATAGCAGAATCATGCCGTGACAAGGGATCACGCTGAATATGAGTGCTACATGAGAAAAGTAGGTTTTAAGTGGGAAGACACTACTTTGGTAAAACACATACACACAAAGCCAACATCCACACACACACAGATGGGGAGGTACATACTATCACTGGGAAAAACAGAAATTATAATTTTCGGTGGCATTCTCTGAGTACTGGGCTTACAGATTACTGTGACCTTCTTACTTACGTGCATTTTCTAAAGTTCCCATCGAAAATATATTCCTTAGGCTAAAAGGGGCACCGTGTGCTTTCCAGAAATCAGATTATTGTTCATCTTGTGCAAAACCGGAGGGAACGGCAGAGCCATATGGGCCCTTGATATTTGCTGCTTCATTCTTAATCTTTCTTCCTACCAACAAGCTTTTCTCTTGCCACCTGGGGACACGCATTCAACTTAACTGTAAGGACCACCCATGGCATTCCAAAGGCCAAAGCTTGCAGCACGAAATGACCTTCCTGGGACCCCAACAAGCCTGAGGCTCTGCAGCCAGTTTTCAGGGGGATCTGAGAGAACAGAAGGGGCGTTTTCCAACTGCCTCACTTGCCACCCCTCTCCTGCTATGCTAACCCCCCCTGGCCCTGAGTTCCTTGCTGGCTGTCTGGATGATCCACCTTCTTTCCAACTGGCCTCCCTGGGATTTAGCGGATTCTTTCTCCTTTCCTAAGCTGCTACCATTTGTCTATCTTGTAGGCCTCCTCTCCGCGGCAGGGCTAGAGAGAGCAGACACAGGCTTTCTCTGCTCTCTTCATGACCTTTAATTCTTTGTTGTGGTGGTCAGCCTCCCAAATGGCTCCCAATAACCAGGGCTTTCTCCTGTTTCCACCCTTGCACGGTCTCTTCACACACCAAATCAGGACTCATCTGCATGACCAATAGAGAATGACAAAGGTAACAGTTTATGACTTCCCAAACCAGGTGCCTACGGAGGTTGCACCTTCCACATTGCCTCTTTGATCGCCTGCTTTAAGGACAGCCAGCACCCATATAAGGGAAATACTCAGCAGCCCCATGAAGGCAAACTGAGGCCTCCTGCCAACAGCCAGCGCCTAACTGCCAGCCCTGTGAGTGAGCTACTTCAGACATTTACCCCCCAGCCCCAGTCAAGCCTCAGATGACCGCAGCTCCAGCCAACTTTGACTGCCGTCGTGTGAGTGACACTGACCAGAACCAGCCAGTCTAGCCACTGACAAATTCCTGACCCACAGAAATTCTGTAAATATACAAATCAAAGCCATGATGAGATACCACCTCACACCTGTCAGAATGGCTAAAATTTACAACACAGGACACAACAGGTGTTGGTGAGGATGCAGAGAAAGGGGAACCCTCTTGCACTGTTGGTGGGAATGTAATTGGTGCAGCCGCTCTGGAGAACAGTATGGAAGTTCCTCAAAAAACTGAAAATAAGGGCGCCTGGGTGGCTCTGTACATTAAGCATCTGCCTCTTGATTTTGGCTCAGGTCATGATCTCATGGATTGTGAGACCAAGCCCTGCATTGGGCTCTGTGCTGACAGTGCTAAGCCCGCTTGGGATTCTCTCTCTCCCTCTCTCTGCCCCTTACCTGCTCATTCTCTCT
Organism: Panthera uncia; assembly: GCF_023721935.1. Taxonomy (NCBI): domain Eukaryota; kingdom Metazoa; phylum Chordata; class Mammalia; order Carnivora; family Felidae; genus Panthera; species Panthera uncia. Next base: position 110,084,398 of record NW_026057582.1, on the reverse strand, counting down.
CTTAAAATAAACTTAAAACACACACACACACACACACACACACACACACACACA
>NW_026057582.1:109961258-110083944 GCF_023721935.1 Panthera uncia | reverse complement strand
ATATATATATATATATATATATATACCATATATATATATATGGTATATATATGTGTGTGTGTATAAACATACACAATGGAATACTACTCAGCCATCAAAAAGAATGAAATCTTGCCATTTGCAATGACATGTATGGACCTAGAACATATTATGCTAAGCAAAATAAGTCAATCAGAGAAAGACAAAAACCATAGGATTTCACTCATATGTGGAATGTATGAAACAAAACAGATGAACATATGGAAGGGATAGGGAAGAGACAGACAGGGAAACAAACCATAAAAGACTCTTAATGATAGAGAACAAACTAAGGGTTGATGGAGGGAGGTGGGTGGGGGATGGGCTAGATGGGTGATGGGTACTAAGGAGGGCACTTGTGATGAGCACTGGGTATCATAAGTGACGAATCACACTCAATTCTACTCATAAGACCAATATTGTACTGTATGTTAACTAACTAAAATTTAAATAAAAAAAGAAATTTTGTAAGATAATAAATAGTTATGGTTGTTTTTAAGCCACTAAATTTTGGGATAATTTGTTATGCATCGATAGACAGCTAATACCTTTGTGATTATAGAACTCTACTGCTCAATACCACCTGAAACAGACAGGGTTGCAAATTTAAGAGGAAATCACAAGGATTCATCAATACTAGTAAGTTATTCTGGTCTGTTCCTTGGACTAAATTCCTCACTTTTTCCTGACCCTTTTCTTCTGGATGGTTCCGATGACCAAGTATTCTCCAGCAGGCACTGAGTTTGTCCAGTCAGCCCATTTACAATCTCAGCCTCCTGGTCTCTTGACCTCCTGGAAACCATCTCTGTCAACAAATGAGTCAGTGGGTACAAATCGGGCAGACTAGGGGCACAAACCCTCAAAGTTTCTAAGAAGTCACACATGCCGTCCAGGCAGAATTCCACAGCACTGTTTGACCTGGCGTCCATTTTTAAAAACCATTAGAAGGTGCATTTTAATCAAGTCCACGCTTGATTTCAACTTAATCTGACCCATATTAAAACCCAAAAATGAAATCTATGTTATCATTTTACTCAGTTCTAAATTTGCTCTTTTGTTCTAATGGGCTTTGATGACTTTGATTGTTATTAACATTTGCAATTGTTGACTCTGGCTTTTATTTGTTTTAGCTGCTTTTCAGGGTTTTATGAAAGTAATTTTTTTGCCCATATTAAATTGACTATAATATTTTAAGATTCTTTTCAACTTTGCTCACATTAGCCCATTTGTTGTTTTAACAGATCTTAAGTTGTTTCAGCTGTTTTTTGGTTAAATATTTTCACTTAGAAATTATCATCTGGATGTTAAAGCATTTTAAGAATGCAATTACATTTACTTCAGTGCTTTTGCATTCATATCTGCTTTTAATATTTTAATACCTTATTGAGTTCTAATCTGTTCTTGGAATATGATTACAAAATGCTGTGGGGAGAGGAAACACCATAGTAAGAGACTACTTCAACCTTATGTTTCAGTACAAAGGGCCAATACAGAAGTTTTAATGAGGATTCATGGAGGTTCAGAATACCTTGGTCCCAGCTCTGGCCACCCTGGCCAACTAACTGAGTCAAAGTCACTTCGTGGCTCCAATCTGTTTACTCATCTGTGAAATGAGGCATCCTGTATTTGGGGCCAAGTTCGGAAGGTGACATGGCAACCGTTACGGACAGCAGCTGCAATCTTCACCATTCTTCCCATCGCATGGGCTTCTAGAGGTTCAAAAATTTTTAAATTTATTTTCTAGAGAAATCTTATCTTACCATGGTAAGTGGAAAGCCTATGTCCCTTTCCATCAATAAGAGGTCATGGTAAAAATAAATACGAGAGAAAACCAGCAGGGTTACTAAATTCTAGCTAGGTACTCTGAAGGCTGGCCCAGTTTGAGAATTGTTTAAGTACTCAACCGAGGCAGTTTTCTTGATGTTAAAAAAAAGATGTAGTGTGGGGTTGAAAGAGAACTGGAGAGCATAACTTTCTGACTCTGTGACTCAGGGTCATGTAATAAGGTTCCTGGTCTGACCTGAAGTCAAGGATGAGTTACCACCAGCAGTGAGTCTCATACTTTCTGAAAAGCTGGTGTAAGGTATGTGGTGGAACAAAACGTTTACTAATATTCCAGGAACAGGTTTCCTGGCTCTTCAGGTCTTCTCTTTTATGTGTTGTCTCTTTACCCATCCAAGGTGGAATGCATTCTGTTAAAAGGCCAGAAATGTGAGCTGACCTATTTTAAATCTTAGTAATGTCAGGTGGAACTTTGGGATGGGGGGTAATCGAGGATGCAGAGGAGAGTCCCCTCTGCTGGAAGGTGGTTCCCCCCCGGAAAGAGGCCAGGAAAGAGCTCGGGAGAAGGCGAATGGCTGCAATACAGAGACATTCGGCAAGTAATTTAGAGGTTGTTTTCGTCTGGGTTACCTGATGGTCTCTAGTACATTCCAAACATACAAAAGTGTCTTATGAACTCAAATCTTATACCAAACGTGAGGCATTATGGAATTATCCCCTTAGACTGTGATGTGGTAATTATGAGTGACAGCAGGATGACCCTCACACAGTTCACCCTGGTGCGGGAAGGCGATTCATTCAAAGGCCAACTTCAGGAAACTGGGAGTTCATCTAGGGGTGACCCAGTAAAATCTGAGCTCAGCAAACATGAATCCCTGAGTCAGCATTTCCCAAAGCACTTTCTCAAGAATGTCAGGGCCAAGAGAACTCCGTGAAAACGTTTAAAAATTTAAATTTAAAAAAGGCTCCGTGACCCTTTTGGTAAAGTCTACTTACTATACCATTCTCTTAAAAATCTACAGTTCACATTGGTACAGTAAGAGCTCTGAGAAGTCCTGTAATAAAAAATGCACTCACCTTTGTTCAGTCAAGTCTGTAATTTGTTGGCAAACAAGTTTTCATGAATAGCCTAGCAAAACTCGTATTCGGGGCCATCCTAACTGATTTCTTTTTTCTATTTTTTAATTTTTTTAATGTTTATTTATTTTTGAGAGAGAGAGAGAGAGAGAGAGACAGGAGACAGAGCACGAGTGGGGGAGGGGCAAACACAGGGGAAGACATGGAACCTGAAGCAGGCTCCAGGCTCCGAGTTCTAAGCACAGAGCCCGAAGAGGGACTCGAACCCATGACCCACAAGATCATGACCTGAGCTGAAGTCGGACCCTTAACTGACTGAACCACCCAGGTGCCCCCATCCTAAGTGATTTCTAATGGAGCATCAAGACCAACCCAGCACTCTGGCCAAGACAAAGGAAAATACTGAGTAAGAAACAATGTTCTATTTCCTCAGATGCTTTAAGGAAGGGTGGTTTTACTCTGGAATTAATGTAGAAGTATTCCCTGGAAATTCTTGGGACATATCAGGTATTTTGGTAATCAAGCACTTTGGGCGGCCTCTAATTTAATACCATAATAACCCCATGAGGATAGGCACTATGGTTTCCCCCATGTGTAGAGATGAGGAAAATCAAGCTCCAAGATGAGCAATTTGTCAAATGTCAGTGCTAAGCGATGGATCCAGGACTTGAAGCCAGGCCATCCCCAGTCTTCAACTATTCCACAGGCAACCTCTCCTCTGGAAAAGTAAATTTCCAATTTTTTTAAAAAAAAAATTAAGGAAACTTTAAGGAATTTTTAAGGAAAAGTAAATTTCCCAATGGGCACATTTTACCATCTTCTCCCCAAATTCCATCCTATGTACGCAGAAATGAGTTCGCAGAAAACAAATACCCTTTTTCCTTCCTCCTAATTCTCTGGGTTACGAATCTACTTCAGAGGGGAAGAGAATGGAGAGCTAGTCACTTCCCAGAGCAGCTAGTTTGGACACCCAGACCCAACTCTGAAAACTACCCCTCGGCAGTTTATTCAGACTATTCTTATACAAAGCAAACACTTAGGCAATCTAATCTGTCCAAACATTTACATCCCACCCAATCTTTTAAAAACTTTGGGTTCTGCCAACACTTTTGGTCGGGCCTTGGAAGGCAGTTCCCATGGCTCATTTTGTGTTGCAAGAAAATATAAATGTCAGGATCGGCAATGGTTTATTAGGTCCCACTGATAACTACAACGTACAATACTTTGGGTATTTTTCCAACATGGGCTCTCCCAGAACAGGCAGAAAAAAGGTTTTATCTGAGAGTCCTCAGATTTTGGCCTTATCATCCATTACACTGTCTTCTTAGAACTCCACTGGGAGGCGGGGAACATAAGGCTTCTAGCCAGCTCCTGTTGCTCACTGGGGGCCCAGTATGGCCTAGGCCCAGGGAGCCCCACTCTGTCTGATGGCTGGAACTGAAGGTTCTGTTCTATTCGGTCCTCCGGCCACTGGGAGCCAAGCCTAGAAGCAGGATGGGTCCCCATTCCTACCTGCAATGGGCTTAGACTGGGGTGTACAGCATTTAAAGAGCCAAATGACATGCCGGTCCCTGGAGTCACATTTCTGTATCACCCACCCTCATAAAGGTAGACCTGTGTTTGACCTAGAGACTCCACAAAAGTCTGGAACAATCACCTCAGTAACCCACTGGGCTTCCCTATTCATGCATTCACTCTTGTCAATCTTCCTTTCCTTCCTCCCTCCCTCCTTTCCCACCTCCCTCCCCCTTCAAGCCTCCCTCCCTCTCTTCCTTCCTTCTTACCTCCCTCCCTTCCTCCCTTCCTTCCTGCCTTCCTTCCCTTCTTCCTTCCTTCCTTCCTTCCTTCCTTCCTTCCTTCCTTCCTTCCTAATTTTCATTAAACCCTTACCATATGCCAGGCACTGTTTTAGTTGCTAGGGAGATGGGGGAGTACAATAAATATGGTCCTGCTCTTATGATGAATCATATCTGGCTCTGAATGAAGGGGACCCTATATTTACTTGTTGTTCACCTAATCCATTTCTTCTCAACCACACAGCTGGACTACATTTCCCAGGATCTCTTGTAGTCAGGTACAGACGTATGACTTGACTGAGTGCTGGCCAATGGAATGGCCAAGGCAGAAGCCATGTACACTACCTCCAGACATGACAGATGGAACCTCCCACCAAACCCCACGCGCGTTCTTTCTTCCATCGTATACAGCCCTGTGGCAGAGGGCCCACAAAACGGGCATTAAGTGAGGCGTTAAGTGACAGCGGATCCATAAGGCAGAAGGAGCTAAAGTCCTTGGATCACTTTGTGGAAGTGACTTTGTGGAACTCAGCAATTCCACCTACCCACCACCTACTCACACTGGTCTGTAACGTGAGTGAGAAGTACATCCTGATTGGAGCAAGCCACTGAGATCTGGGAGTTGTTTGTTATAGCAGTGAGCCTTCCCTGACCAATATTCAGTCATGAGATTAAGTTACTAATTATACCTTGTTTCTCTGGCGAGGATCCTAAAGAAGTATTTCTCGCAGGAGCATTTACATTTTTGACCAACCGAGGGGTCTCAAACTTAGCTTCATTCTTCACGTAAACAGCAGCCAATAGGTAGCAGCTTAGGGTCATTTCTGCAGGATTTAACAAGGGTTACAGCTAACCAAATGGGTATAGGCAGAATCAGTGTGACCAATCAGTGAACGAAGATGGACCACTCAATAAGTGGCTAGGACAACTGACCAACAAGAAGAAAATTAAAACTGGATTCATAGTGGGGCGCCTGGGTCGCTCAGTCAGTTGAGCGTCTGACTTCTGCTCGTGTCATGATCTCACGGTTTGTGAGTTCAAGCCCTGCGTCGGGCTCTGTGCTGACAGCTCAGAGCCTGGAGCCTGCTTCAGATTCTGGATTCTGTGTCTCCCTCTCTCTGCCCCTCCCCTGCTCGCACTCTGTCTCTCAAAAATGAATAAACATAAAAAAAAAAAAAACCTGGATTCATAGTTCACATCACACAAAAATAATTCCAGGCCAACTGAAAACTGAAATGTAAAAAGCAAAACCTTAAAGCTTTTCGAGGTATAAACAGGACAAAGTATTTAATACAAGCACTAGGGAAAAACATCTTGAACTGGACACAAAAGCACAACCAAATAGGAAAAGATTGGAAGAAAACTGATTACATTCAAATAAAAGTTCAGCATGGCAAAAGCCTTCACAAACAAAAAGACAAACAATAATCTAGAACAAGGGACAGCCAGCTATAGCCCATGGGCCCAAATCTGGCCCTCTGCCTGTTTTGTGTGAATGAAGTTTTACGGGAATACAGCCATGCTTATCTGCTTATGTGTTGCCTGTGGCTGCTCTCATGCTACAATGACGGAGTTAGAGAGTTGCACCAGAGACTCTGTGGGCTGCCATGCCTAAAGTATTTACTATCTGGCCTTATGCAAAAGGGGTTTAGAAGAAATTATATGCAACACACATAATTGACCAAAAGTTAGCGTGTGCTCAATTCACTCACACATAGAAGGACGCATTGTGTGCTGAGGCTAAGAAATGAAAATAGCACATATGTCCCATCAGCATGGGAACAGATAAACAAACCGTGACGTGCTTACACACTCAGATATGATATAGTAGGAGTGAATTAGGTTTGAATGCATTGACAAAGGCAAATTTCAACTTCGAGTTGCGTACAACATGATATTTTTAAAATACATCGAACAAATACCACATACATTGTTTAGGGGGTGTACACAAGTCATAAGCCACAAAAACATGCAGAGAAAAATATTCCTTGCCTTCGGTGCAGTAGTTTCTGTTGAGGTGGTTGAGGAAGAAGAAGAAATGATGAAGCAGCTTTTGGCTACTTCTGTATCTTTAAACATTTGTATTAAATAAAAAAAAATGGCAGCATGCGTTACATATCAGTGGTGAGTATATCATGTTGTATTATTTTCTGTACTTTGCTCTACATTTAAAATGTTCTACTTTAAGTAATAAGAATGTAAGAGTAGAAAGGTCCAGATCTGTGGATAAGTTATTCTATTGTATTCTATTCTATTGCATTCTATTGCATTCTATTGCATTCTATTCTATGCTATGCTATGCTATTCTATTCTATTCTATTCTATTCTATTCTATTCTATTCTACTAAGTTTTTATTTTAACTCCAGTTGACACACGGTGTTATATTTGTTGCAGGGGTACAGTATAGTGATTGAACAATTCTACACATAACTCATTGCTCATCAAGATAAGTGTGCGTTTAATCCCCTTCATCTGTTTCACCCATCCCCACGTGTCTCCCCTCTGGTAACCATCTGTGTGTAGTCTATAGTTAAGAGTTTGTTTTTTGGTTTCTAGCTCTCCTGTTTTTTGGTTTTTGGGGTTTTTTTTTTTTTTTTGCTTGTTTGTTTTGTTTAAGAACCGAGACTCTGCAAATTTAATAAGATTACGCAAAGTTGCACACTGTAAGTGGTAGGGCTTGGTTGCCAACTCACACTTCAGTTATCCTTGTCCAGCAAAACAGCACATGTTGATTACATCATATGCAAGGACAACTTGCTCTTCAAGCAGAATAATAACTGGCTTTCCCTACACGTTATTCCTCTAGGTAGAAGAATGTGGGGACGAGCTACCATGAGTCTTTGGGTCACCGAGTAGTTGCACGTACTACTCTCAGTCATTTAGAGTTCATGTAACCCAAGCCACTAACATCTGACGTCCGCCTCTGTAGAGGAGAACCAGACTCTGCGGTGCTGGGTTGGGACAAGCAACCTCTTTCTAGGGGCGCCGCCAGCGTGGCTACCCAGCCTCCCTCCCTCCTGTTCTGACAGCGCTCCTTTTTTCTGACCTTGCTGTCTTGTCCAATTTCAGCACACTTACTACGAAATTAAGGCAACTGGAGAAAAGAACATGGTCCGCACAGAGAAAGCTGGTTTCACGAGGGAGTATGCGTGGCCATCACACAGCCCCGTCACTTAGCCCAGCAAAGCATATGACACTTGTAGGTTACGTTTGCACACCTGGCAGAAGGCTGACCAGGCAAACCAAAGAGACGCTGCCGCCAGTTACTTGGCACAAGCATCAATGGGCACATCTTGTTTCTCCTTCAGCAGCTGCATAGGATCCCATTATTGCTAAAGTCAAAAGGTAATTTCTGTTGGCCAGTGTGTTAAACAAAGGCTTTCTCATGGTCTTAATTCTATTTATTCTTTGTCCTGCTATCAAAAAAAAAAAAAAAAAAGACAATTCGGCCCAGAAATTTTCAGCAGGCTCTCGAAATATCTCTCCTTCCTATGCATCTGGTCCTTTACTCTTAAAAACCTGTTAAGAAGCCATAATACAAATTCTGGGGTTATTACCGAAAAGAATCTTCAAACAGTTATCATTGAAACAACAAACTGAAGATTTGTTGCAAGATGCCCTGTAAGTTTTAATGTAACTAAACATCAGCCAATCGTGTAAATATTTAATCACTGTGTTCAATACAATGCTTTCTTGGAAAACTTACTCAGGGATTACAAGGGCTACAATATGGATCACCTAGAATATGGCGCCATCTTGAAAGTGTACAATATAATGGATGGAGAGCACATGATTCCTGCTCTAAACGTTTTTCACAAGGATGCAGTGGCCTGAATTTCCCAAAGAACAGAAATGTGGTGCTGGTAAAGTACACAGATATCCAACTTTGAAATGAAACTTAGATGTGAAATTTCAAAACGAAAGTCCTTTTGAACAAATCCCACAATATTTCAGTATCTCTCATTTGTACAGAGGTTGGATTACTTTAGCTAGAGCCATGTTCACAAATGTCATCAAATACGTTTTAAAACTGAAGGACTCTTCCAAGATCTTGTGATTAAAGCAGTGTTAACAGAATTCAAACAAGGAAAATATAACCTTCGTGTTGATTTCATGTTATTCCTTTTATGTAGATTCATAGGCCATTTTTAAGCAGAGACTGGTCTGGAAATGGGGATAAAACTCTCTGGGGACAAACCAACAGTTTTCCATACGAGGCAGAAATCATCCTTGGTGGTACAAAGCAAAACTAACAAAGGTAGGCATTTATTGGTAAATACTTCCAGTACATTTCTAAAATTCTCAGGTCTGACGTTCAGCCTGTATGGGAATCCGGTTCCAAGACAAGCTCTTGGCTAGGACTGAAGCCACACACCCCCTGATTCTGTTAACAGTAATTTATCCCTGTTGCCATTCCTGGCCTCTATCCCACTTTTGGTTCTCACATCTCCAATTTCTGCTCAATCGTTCTTCTTTAATGTCCCAACTATACTTCCAGTCAAGTACCTCTACAACGAAATCCACCTGTTCAAAACAAACAAACATGCTAACAAACAATAAACAAGGTCTCCCTGCTCCCAACCTAAAGGGAGACATTCAATCTCTTTCCCAATAAACCGTGACTGTTACCAAACCTTTAAAAAGAGCTATGATCATATGACTAAGACGAGCCTTTCTAACTCATCCAAAAACATTCTTAGGGTCAATATTCTCTGAAGAAGATGGGAAAAGCATAGGACTTTCAGCAAGTTTTTATTCAAAACCCCTGCAGACAGAAGAACCCCTTAGTAAAAGCCTCTATATGCCTAGTCATCTGTATTAGGACACTTAGAGCGAATTTATTTTTTTTAATGTTTAATTTTAATTCCTGTTAACATACAGCGTTACACTAACTTCAGGTGTATAATATAGTAATTCAACATTTCCATTAGAGCTAACTAAAAATTTTTTAATGTTAGAGCACCTGGGTATCTTAGTTAAGGGTCCGACTTCAGCTCAGGTCACGATCTCACATCACAGTTCGTGGGTTTAAGCCCTGTGTTGGGGTCTATGCTGACAGCCCAGAGCCTGGAGCCTGCTTTGGATTCTGTGTCTGCCTCTCTCTCTCTGTCCCTCCCCCACTCATGCTCTGTTTCCAGCTATCAAAAAATGAATAAACATTTTAAAAAATTAAAAAAAAATGTTAATGTTTATTTTCTGAGAGAGACACAGAAAGACAGAAAGAGAATGAATGGCGGGGTGCAGGCGGGGAGGCAGACAGAGACAAAGACTCTGAAGCCGACTCCAGGCTTTGAGCTGTCAGCACAGGGCCCTATGCAGGGTTTGAACTCATGAGCCATGAGATCATGACCTGAGCCAAAGTTGGACACTTAACTGACTGAGCCACCCAGGTGTGCCCATTGGCCCCAATTCAAATGATAGCTTTCATTTGCTTCTGTTAGAAACCTGTGCTATATTTTTTCTCGCTACCTGAGTCTTTGTTCTAGTAGAGAGAATTCAGCTAAAAAGAGAGTCATATAGAAAAATGAAACTAGTAATGGCAGCAAAGCCTCAGAGAGCTGGGATCATACTAATCTGCTGAGATGGAGGGAAGTGTGTATACCACAGCCAGGAGCTGCTTGGGGGCAAGGGTAAGTATGACAAGTTGAAAAGTCAAAAATGACATGATTCTCCTAAGAAACTATTGCAAAAGATGGAGTTATTCCTCCCCTCAAAGCAATACTTAAAAACTTCTGAAATTATCTGTATATTAAAACTAATTTGATCATACACCTACTCATTCATCCCAATGAATATTTATGGAGCCCCCTCATGTGTCAGGTGGTGTTCTAGCTGTTGGGGATATGGCAGTGAGCAAGGTAGAGGAAGACCCTGTTCTCATGGGGCTTTCGTTCCTGCAAATAAGTAAGCCTACTCAATAAATTTCAGACGGTTGCAAGTGCTCTGAAGAAAATAAACAGGGTGACGCGACAGAGTGGTGGGGTATGATAGCTAAGGCCTCTTAAAGGAGGTGACTCTGAAGTGAGGCCTGAATGACAAGGAGGGAACCATAAGAAGATCTGGAGGTCGGATCATTCCAACGAGCATGACCAGCAAGTGCAAAGGTCCTGCCAGGAGAATGCAGAAAGACACCCGTGTGGCTGCAGTGGAGTGAAAGAGGGAGAAGGTGGTATGAGGCCAGAGGCATCGATCATGTGTGGCACAGGAGGTTGTATTAGCGTGCTGGGACTGCCATAGCGAATGCCACAGACTGGGGGCCTTAAGCAACACGAATTTATTTTTCACGGTTCTGGAGCCCGGAAGTCCAAGCTGAAGGTACCGGCAGGGTTGACTTCGTCTGAGGCCTCTCTCCTTGGCTTGCAGATGGCCACCCTGTAGATGCCACTTTACATGGCTACCTCTCTGTGCACACTCATCCCTGTGTCTCTCTGTGTGTGTCCTAATCTCTTATCAGGACACCACTCAGACTGGATTAGGGCCCATCCCTAAAGGCCTCTTCTTAATTACCTACCTGTCTCCAAATACAGTCACATTCTGAGCTAGTGGGGGTGAGGGCTTCAATATATGGATCTGGGGGGGGGGGGTTGTATAATTCTGCCCAGGACAGAGGTCATAGAAACAAAGAAAATTCTGGGTTTTCTCCTAAGCTCACAAGAAGGCCACGGAGGGTCTGAAGCAGGGCGGCATCACAAACAATAACTGCCAGCCACGCTGTGTGGAGAACAGACTGTGGGGAGGAGCTGGTGAAGGTGAAAGCAAGAAGGCCCCTTGGGAGGGTATCTGCAGCAGCCCCAACAAGTCCTGGTGATGGTGTGCACCAGGGTGGAAGCACAGAGGTGGGAGAGGCCAGACGCAGGATGTATGTGGGAGGTGGAGAAGATAGGACTTGTGGATGGACTGAACATGAACAATGAGAGGAAGGCTGGCCTTGACTCCTAACTGTTGACTTCTAAGTGTTTGGCTTGAGCAACTGGGTAGACAGTGATGCCATTTACTGAGATGGAAACAGATTTTATTACAGTACACACACGCACAAAAGAGAAACATGACTTCAATACATGATGCTAGGTTCATCATTATAAGTCTCGAAAGCGGATGTGTAGAGATGGAAGGCAAGGCCAAGTGGCCAGTTAGAAAGCAAATCAGGAAATCCCTGGATTCGACTAAGAAGGGTAAGAGCACAGCACTTTTCTCATCAGTTCAAGCAATTTCTTGGAAGAGGCTGGATTCTAGGAGTTATTCAAATTATGGGCATGTCAGAGAATGTTGGATGTCTTCCAAAATCCATGATCTTCCATAATAACAGAATTTTTAGAAGAGCTTATGGCTGTCCCCTCGCAGGACTACGTTTCTGGGCCTTCCTTGCAGCTAGGTGTGGCCACAAGATGCCTTTCTGGTGGATGGAGTATAAGTGGAAGTGTTATATGACAGCTTCCTGGAGATCAACGTTAAAAAAGGCAGGTCTATGCCCTTTGCTCATTACTCTCCTTTCTTTGTCAATATCCTACTGCCTGAACTTAAAATGTGATGCCTGGAACTCCAATTGCGTCTTGGAATCTAAAAATTAGGACCCAATTCTAGGGATGGAAGAGCGATGAGGTGGAAGGTTCTGGATCTTGGGAGACTTTATGAAGCAGAGCCGTCATGCCAGCATCAGATTATCTTCCTCTGGATTTTTAAGTAAGAAAGAAATCCACTTCTATCTTGTTTAAACCCCTTTGTTTTGGGTCTCTGCTTCTTAATGCTGAACTAAACTTGAACTGACATAACGTGAGAGGGACAGTTGTTGGCATGCTGTGGTGGAGGACAGCCATACAATGTTCCAGCATCCTTTCAGCTTAGTGATACCTGGTTTCTAAAGAATCTCTCCCAATCCCACGGCATGAGATAGTCATAAAGTCTGTGTTCGGTTCTTAAAATAAAATCAAGCTAGGTAGATAGATAGGTAAATATTTAAGAGCAGAACTATTTGGATTAAAAGACGCAGAGCTCCAAGGACCACTATTTGGAAACCACTGCCCTAAATGACAGTGATTCTAGAGTTAGTGACTGGGCTGATAATCGTTCTATGGTCTATCAGCTACAGTTCTCCCTCAAAGCTGATAACAGTTGTATTTTAGGAGTTATATGAATAGTTAATATTTTCAGGGTGAAGACAAGCTACATAGGTGGGGAGCCATCGATAGCTGGGAGGTCTGTTTGACTGTACATGCGGCAGAGAGCAAAGTAGGAGATCAGCATTGGGGCTGTTCTGGGTAGCCTGCGTTGTTAGTGTAGCAGGGTCTGCATACCATCCATTAATCCATCAAGCATATCTTTTTGTTAAGAAGAAAGGAGAAAAAATAAAAAGGTGAAGTAAACCCACGTATTGATGATCAACGGATTATCAACAAAGGGGCCAAAATCATTCAACGGGAGAATAATAGTCTTTTCAACAGATGGTTCTGGGACAACTGGATATCCACATGCAAAAGAATCATGTTTGACCCCTTCCTCACACCATTTACAAATATTAACTCAAAATGTATCAAAGAGATAATAAATATAAAAATTAAAAGTAGAAAATCTTAGAGGCAAATATAGGTATAAATTTTCATGACCATGGATTAGGCAGTGGATTTTATTTTATTTTATTTTATTTTATTTTATTTTATTTTTAATGTTTATTTTTGAGAGAGAGAGAGAGAGAGAGAGAGAGAATGCAAGTGGGGGAGGGGTAGAGAAAGGGAGACAGAATCCAAAGCAGGCTCCAGGCTCTGAGCTGTCAGCATAGAGCCTGATGCAGGGCTTGAACTCATGAGCTGTGAGATCATAACCCAAGCTGAAGTTGGATGCTTAACCGACTGAGTCACCCAGGCACCCTGAGGCAGTGGACTTTAAAATACGGCACAAGATGCACATGTAGCAAAAGAAAAAAAAAATGTATAAATTGGACTTCATGAAAAAAAAAAAAAAACTTCTGTGCTTCAAAGGACACCGTAAAGAAAGCTAAAAGACGACCCACAAAATAGGAGGAAATGTTTGCAAAGCATATAACTGATATCTAGACTATGTAAAAGAATTCTTACAACTTAACAATAAAAAGACAATACAATTTTTAAACGGGCCAAGTATTTGAATAGATATTTCTCCAAAAAAGACATACAAATGAAAGGTATTCAACCTCATTAGTGAGTAAGGAAAAGCAAAATGAAACCACAATGAGACACCACTTCACCCCCACTAGGATGGCTGGAGGTCCTGAGTGCATTTACTCAGCCAGCCTTAACGACCGGCTAGTGGAAAAGGGGTTTCAGTCAAGAAAAGCAACTTTCCCAGACCACAACTCCAGAGAATCCTCAAGAAACAAAGGAGGCAAAGTTATCCCAAAGCCTGGAAGAAACATGGTTTCCTCAAGAGTAGGATCTGAGGGATGGCCACAGAGCAAGGCCCGGAGAGAGCATGGGGCATGCCATATTTATGGCAGGGAGCCTAAATATCTTTCCAGACTTGAAAACAGCACCAACTTAGAAATCTAAGAAATTTATGCTTGACTTGAAGACTCTTATCTCCAATTAGGAGACACCACAGGATATTAATACGTGTTTCACAGACCATACAGAGATCTACAATATGGTTGGAAGACATTGGATTAAACAATTACAACTCTTTTTTGTTGTTTTGAACTGCGGGACATTCTCAGAGGCTTTAATGTGCTAATCTGCACTCTGAATTGTTAAGATAGGAAAATCACACACAGCACTCCCAACTGTATTTGACCACAGAGTTCCCTTTCAGGCAGGATTTCAGAGATTCACTCTTTCAAGCACTCCATTGAGAAATACTGTTCATTCAGGGAAATGGAAACCCATACTCAGCAAAACACAAGCATGTTTGTTTCAAAAAAAAAAAAAACAAAAAAACACCTCTTTGTCCTGTGAACGTTTCTGCATGTGTGATGCTTTGCTTCCCTTATTGTCTTAGTAAAAGTACCTGAGAAGCAGGAAGGTATATTGGAATGGGTACAGGCTTTTAAGGAAGATAAACTCGAGTGCGACCTCGGTTTCCCCAGATGTGCTGATCATCACACACCTCAGGGTTGTTATGAGGATAAAAATGAGACAAAGTATTTGAATTATCTAGCAAGGGGCTGGCCATAAGAGAAGGCAACAATAAGTATATAATTCCCTCCACCTCCCTCCTTATCTTTAAGCCCTCAAGCTCTTATAGTTCTGTTCGAGGGGCAAAGTAGGCCATGTCGTAGGTCCTCCAGTGTTAACCGGAAGGTGTGCACGTTGCCAGTGTGGCAGTGGTGGCAAACTGTCCAACTCCAGGACCCAGAGGACCAGGGACTCCAAGATAGATTTGGAGCCAGCCATGAGGGGAGGCCTTTCTCAGCAGAGCAGGCCCTGTGGCTAGTGGCACGTGTAAGCATCCCTCTGCCATTAAACAGCTTTTCCTCCAATACTTCTCCTGGAAAACCTCATTCTGCATTGGTGGGACTCTTTTAAAGCTCCCACATTGTAGCTACATCCTAGGTGCTGGGCAGTTTATAGTAACAACCTCATTAATTCTCCCAGCAACTCAAAGTTCACGAGTAAAGAAAACAGAGTCAGAAAGATAGAAAACCTTTGAAAGTCACAAGATTGGAACCTATAGGTGTAACCCCAGTTAACCACTGCTCTTGGCTCACAATCAGCTCCATCTTCTCTCACAGTGAGCCCCTCTGATATCCAGTCCTGCAGCCAACTCCTGGGGGTGGTCTTGGGAAGGCAGCTCACCCACATCAAGAATGCAGTGTTGGATGGTAATTGCATGTGTCTTCATCTTTCTATCATTCGGTCCTTACATGGCAGATTGCAGGGGGTCCGCAAATACACAAGTGTGTCCTCTGAGGACTGGTAATGTCTTGGGTTGGAATTTGTTCTTTGATGTTTGGGGAAAGAAGATTAATAAGGAAAAACTTCTTGGTTCCAGGCTGGTAGATGATTTGCCGTGTAATTTTCATTCCCCTATCATCCATCAGCTCTGGGTCATGGGGACCTGTCTCCTACCTCCTTGGGGTTTTCCCCAGAATCCTTATCAGAAAACACTTACCCACCTTTCACCAGCAACAGAGTGGTCGGGGATTCAAAAAATATGTGTGGGACCACTGGTGATGGATGGAAGAAAGGTGTTACAAAAAAGCCTGGTGTGTTTATTGCCCGAGCCAAGGAGAGAAAATAGTCTTCATTGGACACATGTATCTGATAGCATCTGGATCCATTTAGTAGGCATATTTATTTCATAACAACATGAGATCATGATGCCAGGATGATTAATGATCTTTTATATTCTACCGCTCTTTTTGCATAAATCCACAAGTCTGTTAGGGAGATTAATTATCTGAGATGGGGCAAGTATGCATTTTGGTTACTTCCAAATTATAGCACCTGAGTTCTTGGAAAATAAGTTCAAGGTTCTTAGGTAATGTTCTTCCATGTTCCCAAGGGGAAATACGGATATAATCCTCAAATTGAGCAAGACACAAAAAAAGGAAGAAAGAGAATTTGAGCTGAAATTTCAGTGATAAGGCTGAAAAATTTACTGCCAAACGCATTTTTAAATATGCAGACATTATAACCACACTGGAGATAGAACACTGGGAAAGAAACACCGTTCTCACTATGGCCAACTTCAGAATAGTGATGTTCGCCTTGAACTCCAGGAGGATGCAGGGTCTGGAGTAACAATTGCCAAGGCACCACCCAACCTCCACAGAAGCGCAAGGCTCTCTCCCTTCATGCCTCACGTGGGAGGGGTGGCCTAGACAGTCACAGCCAGATGGGGTGGGATTTTTCATGTTTCACAGAGCATGAGAGGTCCTGGCCTTTGCATGACAGTCCTTTTGGACTGCCTTCTAGAGCAAGTTCCTCTCCTGGGTGGTTTCTGGAATGAGCTGCCACCGTGGGAGGCATCCTACCCACGGATGGAAAATATGGAACAGGCAGCTGGAGCCAGCTCTGCTCTGCAGCCCTGGAGTACTCTTCCCCAGAGACATCCCCTTCTCCACTCTTTACTGTCGGATCCTGAAAGCCCATCTAGAGCCAACCAGGCAAAGGGATCCAAAGGAGGCTGCTCTGGATCCAAGCAAAGGGGTCTTTGTGAACCAAAACGGAGCGGCCCAAAGTTTCTAGTATGAGAAGCAACTAAGAGGGATCTAGAGGTATTAACAGCCAGTGAGTGACAGAGGACCTTCCACATCTGCCTGGTGGTGTTCTCTAGGTAAATGTCGCTGCAGTCAGCACACCAGAGTCACAATGTTAGGCTAGGACCAACCTAGAACACCAGTAAAATATCCTCCCTGAGGTTCCCAGGTACCAGCACAGCACCCAGTGATGAGGCAGTGTCACCCAGGTGTATGGCACTAAATGCAAGACTCCAGGGAAGGACTATCAATAGTGACATGGAAAAACCTGAAAGGGAGGGTTCTGGAAGAGGTGACACAGTCAAGACCCAATACGAATTCCTATCAGGCCCACAGCCTTGGTTCTTCCTACAAAAACAGAAACAAGAAAGTAGAAACTCATCTAAACTGTACTGCTTTACCCACAGAACTGGCTTGTATGAGTACCACATTTATGAGCTAGCACATATCATATTATTCATGACAACTTTAGAGGCGATTTATCATCTGCCTCCCCATTCCCTCTTTAGCCAAAGCAGACAAGAGTGTCTGCCAGAGATTTGTAAAAACAGCCCATGCTGACTGCCTGCCTCCTGCCCTATAGCTCTCTAATCTGAGTCTACGTGGGCCTTGCCAGGAGCTCAGCCACTGTCCCGGCTGACAGGGGACGTACAGGTGCCTGGAACCAGTGACGCCCATATGTGCTGACTGCCAGAATCACTTGGGGGAGGCTTTCCAAACACAGATCCTGGTGTTTCTCCCAGAACTGGCAGATCAGAGTCTCCTCCTGGATGAGGGGGTTCAGGAACCAGAACAGCAAGAGTTGTAAGAGGTACACAACTCATAAATGCAGACCTTACGTCAGGGGTCAGCAGACCTAGAGCTGCACGTGATATTCTTCAAATGCAGACTGCCATCTCTAGGGCCAAACCGAGGCCTCACAGGGAAGGGTGGGCTCCTGAGCCCCCTGTGCAATGCAGAGTGGTAGAGGAAGGGGGGCTGAATGAGGAGCCAGAAGGCATAGCAGATCGGGGGCCATGGTGTTCCAATAAGGGGGAAATGGGTACCATCTTGATCAGATGAAGGTAAGTGACTGACATCATTCAGTGTCACTTTCCTTCAGCCAAGGAGACATTGGCTGGCTCAAAGAAGGGATGTGCCCACTGGGCTCAGCACAGGTAGGAGTGTGTCTGGAGACAGCAGCCCTGAATCTTCCTTACCTGTTGCCTTACCACATTCCCCTGGGCAGCCCCAAGCCCTCCCATTGGATCTTGGATGTTAGCAGGCCCTTGGCAGGTGGTGTGCACCAAGCAGCAGCCCAGAGCCTCCCCTTTGGATAGGACTGCTGGCCCTGCTCTTCTCACCTCCTTGACTATGGCCTTTCCAGCTGCATTCTGGCTTCAGTGCCTGTTTCTGGACCTTTTGGTTCTTGTGACTCATTGCCCATCCCTCTTGGGGTCATCGGAGTTTGACTTCTCTCTTTGGGTCTCAGCTCTGTTCTTGCCTACCTCCACCTTCTACCACTTCTGGTGTTCTCTCCAACCGGGTGTAGAATGTATCTATGTATCCTCTGTGTCTGTGTATCCTCAGGCCCGTGGGATTCCCTCAAACAAGGACTGAAAACCTTACTAGGGAAGGGAGACTCGGACAATGATACTTGAAAGCTCATGTCTTGTACACAGAAAAGATTTTCTGGGTTTGAACCTACCACTTTGAACCTCAGTCTTCGGAAGTATGTCCCCAAATAAATTAGTTCTAATGCTGCTCCAATAGACAGACCCTCTAGTTCTTGCCTGACCGTAAAATCAAAGCATTCTGGAGTTGCTGTGGCAGATCAGTATGGATATCAGGCAGCAGAGGTCACATCCAACAAGCCCCCGCTGAAGGAGGGATCAAAAGGCACCCCATATTTCTTTAAATATTTTTTTAATGTTTATTTATTTTTGACAGGGAGAAAGAGACAGAGCATGAGCGGGGGAGGGCCAGAGAGAGAGGGAGACACAGAATCCGAAGCAGGCTCCAGGCTCGGAGCTGTCAGCACAGAGCCCAACAGGGGGCTGGAACTCACAGACCGCGAGATCATGACCTGAGTCAAAGGCGGACGCTCAACTGACTGAGCCACCCAGGTGCCCCGGACACCCCATATTTCTAATGTCATGTACCGTAAACACTGAGTGGTGTTTCCTCTCCTCTTGACAAGGTGTACTGGCTACAGGAGTGGACAGTTAGCTTGCAGGTGTCCACGCAGAACGCGGTTCAAAAGCACTGATGCACACATTCAAATTGGAAACCCTGAGTTGCAAACTGAATCTCAAATTACGGGAGGAGATCTCCAGGTAGCCCCGAGAAAAGTGTTAATAAAGGGGATATTAGGGGCACCTGGGTGGTTCAGTTAGTTAAGCATCCAACTCTTTGATTTCAGCTCGGGTCATGATCTCACAGTTCATGAGATCAAGCCCTGCATAGGGCTCTATGTTGATGGTGGGGAGCCTGCTTGGGATTCTCTCCCTCCCTCTCTCTCTCTCAAAATAAATAAATAAACTTAAAAAAACAGATATTAAATTACTTCTCAAAGGAAAGAACAAGACTCACTCTAAGGTTAATCTGGAAAAAGGATAGCCCAGAAAGTAAAGAGAATCTTGGAAAAAGGCAGAGTAATAAAGGGTAATCAGTTGTTCTGGACATTAACACATATTACACAGGAATTATAATGGAGTCATATTAGTAGGATACACTAACTTAAAAAGATATCTCATAAAATATAACTGTGAAAAAATATTTTATAAATACGTATCTTTATATATATTTTTTAAATAAGTTATTGCCAATAAACTCAAATGGTATTGTGTAGGCCTCAAACGATGGTTATTACATAATGAAGCAATTTGGAAAATGGCTTAGGATGTGATATGAAATTTTTAGAAAGGCAGAACAAAAGACAGACAGACACTGAGTAAACTCAAGAAAAAATATAAGTGGAACAAACTGGAAAAAACATGTATCCATGGAAGCACGTATGATGAGTGATACTACTAAGTGGTGGCCCGTCTTCCACCAACCAATCAATGCCTGGGAGGGGGGGGCCAGGCTACAGCAATTTGTAAAGGTCCCCAGGAAATTGATTTTCAGTGTTCTGGCATGTTTAGAAACTTCTGTTCCAGAGTTCAGAGCCAGGTAAAGGGGTCCAAAAAAAGAGCCTGGCTTCACCTCCCACCCCAATAAACGAGGGTAAATAAAAATTTTATAGAAATCTAAAGAAGAGTTGTAATTATCAAAAAACATTAACAAACAATTCATAAAAGTAGAATATAAATGGCCAGAAAACCTGGCAAGGTGCACAAAATGAATCGAAGACATATCATTTTTTTTAGAACAGCGAAGATAAAAAAAAAATTATTATCCTCAATGCATATAAGTATATGCTCAAAGATGTTTGTTGAAGCATTGTTTTAAAAATAGCAATATTCCACAAATAACCTAGATGGCCATCAGTAGGTGATTAATAAAACATGACGATCCATCATTAAATGGAGTATTTGAAGCAACTAAAAATCATGATCTTAGTCTCTCTCTGTTAGCCTAGCAATACAGGCTAAGCAACATTATAAATTATATGATCTCAGTTTTTGTTAAAAAAATTAAATAATCCATACAATCAAATAATAATGGCAGTTATTTCTGGGTGATGGAATCAGAGCTGATATTTTCTCTTTCACCTTCAGTCCTTATTTCTGTTTTAAAACTTAACACCACCAACAAAACTCCCCAAACTTTAACGAAAAAAAAGTTTTAGGTACTTAGGGAAAAACAACCTCGGGAGCAGAGAAGCAAAGGCACAGCTTACTTTAAATAAAACAAACTCTGTCCAGATTTTCCCTTTCCCTTTAGAAATACTCACGTCCTAAAAGGGGTTATCCAATTAGACAGATACTGTTTTGGACCATGGTCAACTTTCAGAGAAAGAGATTCCCCTGGCTGTGATTCAGAAGGTGGGAGATGGTTCTCTGGGAAGATGTTTATCAAGGCACTTTGTTGCTTTCTCAGAACTTGCCAGCACAATCCATTTATGTTATTATCTGGCTTATGATTTCTTAATTTGGAACTTAATGGAGTTCTCATATATTCTCACTACTGCCAGACATTACACAAACTGAAAGCAGAAAACACAATAAAAAAGAACACATCATCCTCTCTAGATTTTTACTGTTACTTCTTAGTCTTATACTAGTATCTTCCTGGAAAATTTGGGAGGACTGACAAGTGTTAGGGCTATGAAAAGCCAAATGCTGCCAAGAGCAGGCACTAAATGATTTACTGGGAGAAGTGATGAGAAACTTGTATGAACATAGCATCTGGCCTAGAAGTAACAACTCAGCCAATTTCTAACAATCAGCATTAGTAAACCATCCCAAGCTCCCTGCCATCCCTGGGCAGCTCTGAAAGCCTCTTTGAGACAAAAGGTCCTCGTCCTGGAGAGATACTCCTCGGATTCCTATTAAAGGTGCTATTTCTGGGCGCCTGGGTGGCTCAGTTGTTTAAGCATCCAATTCTTGATTTCAGCTCAGGTCATAACAGTTTGCAGGATTGAGCCCCACGTCTGGCTCCGTACTGATGGCGTGGAGCTTGCTTGGGATTCTCTCTCTCCCTCTCTGCCCCCTGCTGCTCTCTCTCTCTCTCTCTCTCACTATCAAAATAAATAAAACAAACAAATATATTTTTTAAGTTGCTGTTTCTGTTCTTCTGTTAACCTGGGTAGTTTTTGAAGGTAAAAAAAAAAAAATACATATGAGTGGTATATCCTTGAGGACAGAGTAGATAAAAATAACATTTAAGAAAGGGTCTATTTTGCTAGGTATTTAAAAGGAAACACATCTATAGAGAGAAAAATTTTCTTTATAGGAAAACTTGGCCCTCATTTACACTAGGGGTGAGAATTTATCAGTATGTTCCAGACTGCTCCAATGTAAGAATATATTCCAAAGAGATTTTTAAAAAACTATCATAAGGTACACAGGGGCACCTGGGTGGCTCAGTCGGTTAAGCGTTCGACTTTGACTCGGGTCATGATCTGGCAGTTCACGAGTTTGAGCCCCACGTCGGGCTCTTTGCTGACAGCTCAGAGCCTGGAACCTGTTTCGGATTCTGTGTCTCCCTCTCTCTCTCTGCCCCTCCCCCACTCATACTCTGTGTCTCTCAAAAATAAATAAAAACATAAAAAATTTCATTTAAAAGGTCCCTACATGAAGATTCCATTTCTTATGCCCTGAGAGCGTGAGAGTTAACATCCATTAGCTTAGGGCTTTCTGGGTGGAGAGAGCACATACGCTCAGCAATTTTCTCTTACAGAATCCGTACCCCCACCCTGGGCCCTCAGCTACAACGTGCTTTAAAACTTGCTTTTTAAAAAGGTCAGAATCTCTTCCAGTGCCAGATTAAGGGGCAGGCTAGCCAGGAAGTTGAAAAGATGCCAAAATATAAGGAAAACCTAACTGGAGAGAGGGAGAGAAAGAGAATAGTATTTGCCAGAACTTCTTTCAAAGAGGATCTGTAAATGGTTGAAACTTTTCAGATGAGGGGTGTGTGTGGTAGTCATGACAACAGTAAGAGGTACACTTAAGTGACAGGAGCTGGTCACCAAAATGCTTCCTTGGGTAGGTGGTTCCTGTTAAGCATATTGTTTTTCTTTTGCTCAGTGTGGCCTGCAAGTTTGGGGCCAGAAGTGAAATGGACAGAACACCGGAGGAGCTGCTGTCCCCACTGACATTCCTTATCTCCCCCATCACCCAGGACAGCTTTTCCTCTAAATAGCATGGAACAAATATTTGAAGAATATGAAAACATCTACAGTCCTTAGCCTGCCCCTATCAAGAAACCGAACATTTGAAATTAAAAACTGTAATATGACCTAAGTTTTATAAATTCAAACTATGGTAAAACATTTAAAACCGTTCCATTAAAAGTCACCCAACTCCACTCCCACTCTTTTCATTATCATTCTGCTTTGTTTCTCATCCCCCATTGTCCAGCTCAGCAGGATGAAGGACAGCTCAGATCAGAGACTCCCAGAAGGCCAGAGCAGAGTCTGAGAGTGCCAGGCTGGTGCAGAAGGAAGGCACAATGAAGACATCTGGCACCAAAGTGGGCGGTGTCCAGGGTGAAGGCCATCTGGGAAGGAATGCAGTACTCGGGGAATTCGGAAAGTCCACACGATGGGAGGCATCACTGGAGAGGTGGTTGGAGGCTTTTAAAGATATCCAGCAGCTGTGTCGAGGATTCTGCTAGGTAGTTTTCATTCCTTATTTCATCTGATTTGAGTGTTAATCCCACAAAGTCAGCCCTGCTCTCCCCACTTCATAGATGAAGAATCTGAGGCTCACAGGGCTTAAGAAATATCCCCAAGTTTGTGCAGTTAGCAAGAGCCTTAGCTAGCATCAAACCTACATTTGTTTGAATTCAGTGTCCATGCTTTTCTCAACAGACAGACAGAAAACACGGCCATCTAGAAAGAAGACGGAGTCACTGGACTTGACATCAGGACATGAGTGTTCTGTCTTGGGTTTCAACTCTTCCTAACTGGGAAGGTCACCTGATCTCTCTGGGGAGACAGTATGTACGTGGGTGAACTGGGAAGGTACAAGAGCAATGACAGTAAAAATGACAATTCTGGGGGTGCCTGGGTGGCGCAGTCGGTTAAGCGTCCGACTTCAGCCAGGTCACGATCTCGCGGTCGTGAGTTCGAGCCCCGTGTCAGGCTCTGGGCTGATGGCTTGGAGCCTGGAGCCTGTTTCCGATTCTGTGTCTCCCTCTCTCTCTGCCCCTCCCCCGTTCATGCTCTGTCTCTCTCTGTCCCAAAAATAAATCAAAAACGTTGAAAAAAAAAATGACAATTCTGATTATAATAAAACCCAAGAGGCTCACTGAGGTCTGACGCAGAGGTACCCAGACTGTGGGAGGAGCCCCAATATCAGGGCACGTGAGGAAGGTAGAAGATGCTGAACAGGGTCTCAGACACCCTGAGAGGGATCCTGAGATAAGGGTCCCTAACCAGGCTGGATGGTCACAAGGGGACAAGTTAGGCCTGAAGCCAACATCATCCTCGAGACCCGACGACAAAGATTCTGCTTCCGCAACCATGGAGGGGATCAAAATGAAAAAGTCAGCACCGGACCAGAGGCTTAAAGAGAAATTAGGTGTAAAACTCCAGATTGAGGAGAGAGGTGGAGTCTGTCATTTTGAAGGAGGGAATATCTAGGGGATCCTAGAGGAGAAGAAATGAAGCCTCGTCAGGTGCAAAGAAAATAGTGAGATCAGACATGGGTAGCTGATGTGACAGTACACGTAACTGATAGCCTGGCTGGGCAGCAAAATAATGGGTGTGTTTTTAAGGAGGTACTGCAGAAGACTGGAATAGCCAGTTCGTAATGGAAGAGGATCTTGAAAAAGAACAAAACTGGAGGACTCAAACTTCCCAATTTTAAAACTTGCTATGAAACTACAGTAAGGAAGACAATGTGGTATTATCACAAGGCTGCACATATAGATCAACAGAACAGAATTAAGAGTCCAGAAACGAACTGGTATATACACAGTCACTTGACTGTGGACAAGGGTCCTGAGACCATTCCAAGAGAATAGTCTCAACAAATGGTGCTGGGACAACTGCAGAGCCACATGCAAAAGAATAAAGCTGAACCCCTAACTCACACTATATACAAAAATTTATTCAAAATGGATCAAAAACCTAAAATTTAAGAGCTAAAACTGAAATTCTTAAAAGAAAACACAGGGGTCAATCTTTATGTCCTTGGATTTAGCAATGGATTCTTCAACATGACCCCCAAATCATGAGCAACAAAGAAAAAAAATACATAAACCGGACTTCATCAAAATTATAAATTTCTCTGCACCAAAAGGATACTATCCGGATAGTGGAAAGACAACCTTCAAAATGGGAAGAGAAGGTATTTGCAAATGATTCACTCAATAAAGATCTAATATTCAGAATATATAAAGAACTCTTACAACTCAGCAACAAAAAGACAAAAAATCCAATTAAAAAATGGGCAAAGCAGGGAGGGGGGCACCTGGGTGGCTCAGTTGGTTGAGCGAGCATCCAAGTCTTGGTTTTGGCTCAGGTCATGGTCCCAGGGTCATTGGATAAAGCCCCTGGCTCTGCACTGAGTGTGGAGCCTGCTTGAAATTCTCTCTCTTCCTCTGCCCCGCCCCTCTCCCCTGCTCTCTCTCTCTCTCTCTCTCTAAAATAAAAAAAAAACACTTTTTTTTTTTAATGGGCAAAGGACTTGAGGAAACATTTCTCCAAGACAAGATACACAAAAGGCCAAAAAGCACATGAAAAGAATCTCAATATCATTAGTCATTCAGAAAACGTGAATCAAAACCACAATGATATACCATTTCACACACACTAAGATGGCTATAATTTGTTTCAAAAGGGGAAACAAGTGTGGTGAGAATGTGGAGGAAACTGCTTTACTTCAAGTTATGTGAATTTCACCTCATTTTTAAAAGTAATGGAAAAAAGAGAAGACTCAAATAAAATCAAATGAAAGAGGAGACACGACAACTGATACCACAGAAATAAAAAGAATCACAAGATTCTTGTGAACAATTATATGCTAACAAAGTGGATAACCTAGAAGAAATGGAGAAATTCCTAGAAACACCAAAATCAAGATTGAATCATGAAGAAAGAAAATGTCTGAACAGACCTATAACTAGGAGGAGATTAAAGGAGAATAAAAAAAACCTCCCAACTAAGAAAAGTCCAGGACCAGATAGCTGGTGTCACCAGTGAATGCTACCAAACATTTAAGAAAAAATTAATGCCAACTCTTCTCAAATCCTTGCCAAAAAACTAAAGAGCAGAGAACACTTCCAAACTCATTTTATGAGGCCAGCATTACCCTGATATCCAAAGCCAAACAAAGATACTACAAGAATAGAAAATTACAGGCCAATATCTCTGATGAGTACAAATGTAAAAATCCTTAACAAAATGCTAGCAATATTTAAAGGACAATACACCATGACCAACTGGGATTTATCCTTGTAACACAAAGCTGGTTCAGTATAAAACAGTCAGTTAATGCGATTCACCACATTAGCAGAATGAAGGATAAAAAATCATACGATGTCTTGATAAATGCAGAAAAGGTGTTTGACAAAATTCAACACCCTTTCATGGAAAAAAATCTCAACAAACTAGGAATAGAAGGAAATTACCCCAACATAATAAAGGCTATATGTGGAAAACCCATAATAGCTAATATCACATGCAATGTTGAAAAACTGAAAGCTATTTCTCTAAGATCAGGAATAAGGCAAGGCTGCTCACTTGCTACTTTTATTCAAAATAGTACTGGAAGTCCTAGCCAGAGCAAGTGGGCAAGAAAAAGAAATTAAAGGCATCCAAATTGGAAAGGAGGAAGTAAAACTGCCCCTGTTTGCAAATAACACAATCTTACAAAGACTCCACAAAATACCATTATAACTACCAAATAAATTCAGTAAAGCTGTAGGATAAAAAATTAATATATAAAAATCAGTTGCATTTCCATGAACTATGAACTAACAATGAACTATCTGAAAAGGAAAGTGGAAAACAATCCCATTTGCAAGAGTTCCAAAAAACATCCCCAAAACTTAGAAATAAACTTAACTAAAAAGGTGAAAGATGCATACATTGAAAACTACAAAATACTGATGAGACAAATTAAGGAAGACACAAACAAATGGAGAGACATTCTGTGTTCTGGGTCGGAGCACTTAATATTGTTTAGATGTTCACACTACTCTAAGAAATCTCCATATTCAATGAAATCACTATCAAAATCCCAAATTTTTACATTTTTATAGAAATAGAAAAAAAAGTACTAAAATACACAAGGAACCACAAGAGACCCCAAACAGCCAAAATAATTTTGAGAAAGAACAAAGCTAGAGGCATCACCTTTTCCAATTTCAAAACATAATACAAAACTACCATAATTAAAACAGTAATGTACTGGAATAAAGACAATAACATATACTAATAGAACAAAATAGAAAGCCCCAAAATTAAACCACGTATGTAAAGTCATCTGGTCCTCCACAAGAGTGCCAAGAATACAGAATGGGGAAAGAACAGCCTCTTCAATACGCAGTGTTAGGAAAACTGGATATTTATATGCAAAAGAATGAAATTGGACCCTTATCTTACACCATACACAAAAATCAACTCAAAATGAATTAAAGACTTAAGTGTGAGAAGTGAAACTATAAAACCCCTAGAAGAAAACATAGGGGGAAAAGCTACATGACATTGGTCTTGGCAATGACTTCATGCATATGACCCCAAAAGCACAGGCAACACAAAAGCAGAAATAAAGCTTCTATATAGCAAAGAAAACAACAGAGTGACAAGACAACATACACAATGGATGAAAATATTGGTGAATCATATATCAGATATAGGGTTAATTTCCAAAATATATAAGGAACTCCCACAACTCAATAGCAAAAAAACTAATAACCCAATTAAAAATTGGAGCTGAAGATTCAAATAAACATTTTTTCCAAAGAAGACACACAAATAGCATGTACATGAGAAGATGCCCCACATCACTAACCATCAGGGAAATGCAAATCAAAAGCACAATGAGATATCACTTCACACCTGTTTTTCCAAAAAAAAAAAAAAAAAAAAAAGACAACAAGTATAGGCAAAGGTGTGGAGAAATCGCCTTGCACCCTACTGATGGAAGCGCAAACTGGCATAGCTTCTAGAGAAAACAACATGGAGACTGCTAAAAAATTAAAAATAGAACTACCATGTGATCCAGCAATACTGCTTCCGGGTATGGATCCCAAAGAACTGAAATCAGGATCTCGAAGAGATACTAGCACCTCCATGTTCTCGCGGCGCCCTTCACCAATAGCCAAAATGTAGAAACAATCTAAATGTCCACTGATGGATGAGTGGATAAAGAAAACATGGTATATAAATACAATGGAATATTACTCAGTCTTAGAAAAAGAAGGCAATTCTGTAATGTGTGGTAACATGGATGAGCCAACCTTGAGGACATTATGCTAAGTGAAAGAAGCCAGTCGCAGAAGGACAAATACTGCATGCTTGCGCTGATATGAGATACCTGAGGTAGCCAACTCAGAATCAGACAGTAGAACGGAAGTTTCCAAGGGCCTGGAAGAAGGAGAAATGCTGGGTTGCTAATCGATGAACATCAAGTTTCAATTATGCAAGATGAATAAGCACACTGTCGCTGTAATTAATACTATATCACACACTGAAAAATTTAAGAGGGTCGATCTCATGTTATGTGCTTTTGTTACAAACAAAATAAAAATTTTAAAAATAATGGAAGATATACAAATGGCCCACAAGCACATGAAAATATGTCTAATGATGGAAAAGGGCACAGGGGAAGAAAGAGGGAGACCCCACAGTGACCTCACAAAAGACCCCACGATGTCAACATCATTAATCCCATCTTGCAGATAAGGAAACAGAGGCTCCGAGCCGTTAAGAAAGTAGTCACAGCAAATAAATGGCAAGGTTGGGTCAAGGCTTTACGATAAGTTACCAAAATGGCAGCACCAATGACTTAACGGAATAGGACGCTTTCAGACACACTGAAAATTGGACCCTTGACTTTATGGCACTTTTACAGTGCGATAACACATAAAAACCTGTGATAAAATTTTACGTCTATAAAGCCATGGACACAAAGCCTTGGCCCGTGTCGAGGATAATGCAGGACAGGTGCTGTACAGATTTATGCGTGTTGTTTGGCCAACTCCCTCAACCCTGCTCTGCATAACTGCTTCTCTGCTCCAAAGACAAACACCCAGAGAGACTTGGCAGGAATATGCATCTTGCCCTAGAGGCACAAACTAATAGAGACAACTGGCCTCAGGGAGGTTTCGGAGGTTACCTGGTCTTAGTGGGTCTGAACACCATCCACTGACCAGATGCACCTGAATCACTTAGGAAGCTTATAAAACACAAATTCCTGGGCCCCACTCCAAACCTCTGGGGAGTAAGGCCCAGACATGAGAATCTTTTAAAAGCTCCCCAGGGAACTCTTCTACATTGGTGGTGGAAACATAAAATGGAACAGTCCCTTTGGAAAACAGGTTGGCAGTTTCCTAAAAAGTTAAACACAGTATTACCACATGACCCAGCAAATCCACTTCTAGGTATAAACTCAAGAGAGATGAAAACATGCATTCCCACAGACACTTGTACATGAACGTTCTCAGCAGCGCTGTTTGCTGTCGGCTAGGTTCTTCAACTGGGTCAAGGATCCGTGAGTTCACGGAACTGGTACATTAAATGTAACGTACAGTGGAATACAAATGAACAATTAAAAGGGACAAACTGTTGGTATCTACTGCAACACCAATGAGCCTCAAAGACTTTACATTAAGTAAAAGAAGCCAGATGCAAGAGACCGTGTATTTATGGTTCTATTTACATGAAATGTCCAAAACAGATAAGTCTCTAAAGACAGAAAGCACACAGATTACTAGTTGCTGGGACGGGGGGTAAGAATGGGATTAATGTGGGCACGAGGGATGTTACTGGAGAGATAAAAATGTTCTAAAACTGATCTGTGGTGATAGCTGCTTGAGTTGTAAATTTATGAAAAAGTCATTGACCTGTATGATCTTAACGTGTAAATTTTATATGTAAAATACGCCTCAAGAGCGCTGTTTCATTACCAGCAGATTTGGGAACCACTGAATTCCAATCCACTTATCTTACAATGAGGAAACTAAAACACAGAAGGGGAAATGATTCACCCACAGTCACGAAATGAGTTTACAGAGAGCCAGAAGACCTCTGAGCACTGTCTCTATGAAAGGAAATGGGAGGGCTGGGGGGTGACCTGCTAAAATGAACCAAAGTGGACAGCCAACCTCAGTGAGTCAGTCCCCACTAAACCCTTTTCTCCCCGAATAGCAGGAAGCCGGCTTGTTTTGTTTGAACGATCCAGGAAAGGGGCTCAGGAAGCAGCTGGAAGGCCGTGGAAGGACCAGCGGCTTGGGAGTCAGGAGGCCTGAGTTCCAATCCTGGCCCCCAAACTTAATGGCGACCCTAGGCAGGCATTCCCCCTCCCTGGGTCTCATCTTGTTCATCCATTTGTAAACAGTTGCTAATACCACATTCCCAGGATCACCGTGACACTGGTAAGGAAGATATTGAGTAATCCAGGCAAGAGATGATTCCAGATGATTTCCTTCCTGCCTAACTGAAACCACAGATGTCCAGCCTAATCTGCTTATCTAAACGCCACAATGAGAGCATCCCTTTCAGCCTTTGGGGCACTCGCAGGCCCTTTCAAGGTTCCCTGACGCAGGCACCGCTCTCTGATCTTGGTCCCAGCCTCGGCTTGATCCAAGATCCCAGGTGCCATAAAACTCTGGAGAGGGGAGACAGGATTGTATTTCTTTACAGATACGACAGCCCCAGACTGAGAACAATATATGTCTAAAAAATAACAACTTTCCGAGTGGCCACCGTTGCATCAGATACTAGATTGGGCGTGGTGTTATTACAAGACCAAGAGAATGTAAAACATCCTGTAATATAGCTCAACAGAAAATGTTGGCCAAGGGAAAGAAATCTGTATTCTATCTAGGAGGAATGTTTGGTAATTGTTTGGGCCTCGGATAAACTCAGGCCATAAGTTTTGGGCCAGGCGTTTACATTATAGGCTAATCATAGGGCCCTGATGTGGATACAGGCTTTACAGAGCAAGAATAGCGAGTTACCAAGATGGGCCCATCAGCTTTGACGCTCACAGAGAGACGTGCGGCCTGTGTCAGGGTCGGGGAACACTTAGGCCAGGATGCTTTGTTGGAAGGAAAAATGTAAACGCTGGTATCTCCTGACCTGTCTAAGTGGATCCTGAGCTCCCAGCCTGTGCGATCAGACGAGAATGTCAACGTGGCAGAAGGTGAGGGGATGAAGGGATCCATCCAACTCCGCTTGCTTAGGCCACACTATGTTTGCTGTATTAGTTCTGAGGGAAAACTGACTTCTGGGAGGAACCTGTTTGTGTCATCGAGGAGTTAGTGCCTGGTGTCTGAACTAGACAGTGACTCACAGGCATTCTTTGCAAAAGGTCATCTGGGACAGGCCAGAAGACAAAGGGACACAGACGCGCACGCCCGTGACGGCAGAGCAGGCTTAGGCTGGCAGAAAGCAAGCTTCACTTGAGAGCATTTAGCTCAGAGAGGTGTTAGAGACTTGCTGAAACTGTGATTTTAAGCAGCAGCAGAGGATAAATGAGAACAGGGGGAAAGAAGGCAGGAAAAATATGAAGGAAAGCAAAGGACAGGAGGACAAACATCAAAAACAGGAATGGCAAATATTTAGCAAATGAGCTGCAAGTGACCCTGCCCAGGACTCGTGGTGGCCTCGGAATGCCCCGAGGAGCCCTGCCCCCGCCGGCAGACACGAGAAGTGTGTTCCCCATGAACTTCTGGGGCCTGAAAGCCTAGATTTTTACTTCCAAATAAACATAGAGGAGTGCCCATCTGCCTTTACTTCCTCTCCCTTCCCAAACTCTACTCGAATGTTAGTAAAGCAATTACAAATAATTTAGACCACAAGGATAAAGGCCACAGAAGGAGACATCAGCAAGAAAAGGTTTCAGCAAACTTGGAGAGGGGTGGGTGAGAGAGGGGTAACAGAGGATAAGTTGCAAACTCAGTATCTGCTATGGAGGATACTGCTGGGGCCAGCACCGACTGGCTGATGACCCAACAGCTCACTCCTTGGAGGCACAGTATCACGAAAGACGGGGCCCAGGCACGTGAAGGAAAACACTTATCGAGCATACTGTATGTGGCCAGACCACTTTGCAGCCCCCACCCTCCTCTCCAAATAGGCAAGATGCTTCTTCTCTGGAGAAACTGAGGCGAGGCTACAGACACAGCAAGTAGGTATGGTGGAGAACAGCGGTGAGGGTCAAAGGGCTCCCATAACACAGTCACACGTCCCTCTCTCCAGGCAGAAGACTGAAGGATTCTTCTCTGGAGAAAATGAACAGCCTCAGAGGAAAGATATCTATACGCTGACATCTGTGTGTGAGGTTTCAAAAACAAAGGCCAGCTCAAAATCTGTTCTCCCCAAGGAAGGCTCATCAGCCAACCACCCTACCCATGCACATAATTTCAACCTGGATTTTAGCACCTCACTGTCAAATACAAATACTCACTACCAGTGGACAGACATTCAAGGAAAGCCAGAGACATGAAAGGAACAGTCAAAACAAACAGAAAAATAACCTGGAGGTGAAGGAAATGCAAGGGAGGTAAAAAGAACTTTTAAAAATCCTATTATTGGGGTACCTAGGTGGCTCAGTTGGTTAAGCATCTGACTTCGGCTCAGGTCATACTCTCGTGGTTCGTGAAATCAAGCCCCACGTCAGGCTCAGGCTCTGTGCTGACAGCTCAGAGCCTGGAGCCTGTTTCAGATTCTGTGTCTCCCTCTCTCTCTGCCTCTCTCTCTCTCTCTCTCTCTCTCTCTCTCTCTCTCTAAAAAATAAACAACAAAAAAAAATCCTATTATTTTCTTAGAGAGTGAATGCATTAAGTTATTGCATCCATGAAACAAGAACAGTATACTATGTTAAAGAAATACTCAGAAAACAAGAAAGAGCTCTTGGAAATCACATGATCATGCAAATTAAAAAGTGTAACCGAGAATCTAAAAGATGGTCAGAAAGTAGACCTAAAAATCACAACAATGGAAAACAGGAGAGGAGAGAAAATTTGAGACACTATCCAAAAGGAGCTCCAGAAATAAAGAACAGAGGAAAGACAAGAAACGCGTCAAAGACATTTTAAAAGAAACTACCCAGGAATGAGTTTCTAGGTTGAAAGATCCATCACAAGGCATGTGTAAGACAAAATGGTCATACAAAGGCCCTCTCCAGGGCATTCTGTTGTGAAGCATGGAAACACCAGAGATTAAGAGAAGACACCTAAAAGCTTCCGGAGGCAAACCTCACATCATACACAAAGCAAGGAGAATCACCACGCCACCGGTCTTCCCTCAGGCAGAACGCTGGAAGACGTGATGAAATACCTTGAGAATTCTCAAGACAAATGATTTCCAACACTGATTTCTAAGACTAATTTAATCATAAGCCAACTGTGGGGTGGAATGAACACATTTTTTTCGATAGGCAAAACCCAAAAACATCGCCCTTGCCACCCTTCCTTAGAAAGGTGCTAAAGATGTGTTTCAGCCAGGCAAGAAAATAGACCAAGAAAGCAGAAGACTTGGGACATGGTAGACAGGGGCTATCACAACAGATGATGCTAGCAACGCCCCCAGCCTAGAACATAACCCGTCCATACTGGAGCAGGAGGGTGGAGGACCAAGGGGGGTAAGAGCTCTGAGAGGAACCAAAATGTAAATGAGTACTTGGAAAAATAGATGTCAGAAAAGCACTGCTATAGTTAATTTTACGTGTCAACTCATTTGGGCCACGGGGTGCCCAAATATTTGGTCAAACATTATTCCTGGGTGCATCTGTGAAGGTATTTCTGGATGAGATTAACATTTGAATCGGTACACTGAATAGAACAGACTGCCTTCCCTTCCCTACTGTGGGTGGGCCACATCTAATCAGTTGAAGGCCTAAATAGAACAAAAGGACTGACCCCCCCCCTTTTTTTTTAACTTCTGTGGTAAAATGGAACCGCTCCAGTCTGACTGCCCTGAGATGAGGCACCAATTTTTTTCTACCTTTGGAGCCAAACAGAAATATCAGTTCTTCTTGGGTCTTGAGCCATCAGCTTTCCTAGGTCTTCAGTTTGCCAACCACAGATCTTGGGAGTTGCCAGCCTCCATATCTGTGTGAGCCAATTCCTCATAATAAACACACACACACACACACACACACACACACACACACACACATACGCACATCCTATTGGTTCTATTTCTCAGGAGAATCCTGACCAGTACAGATATAATATTTAGGAAGTAATATGGTAACAGATGAAAGAACTATAGTGAGCAGTATTTCCATAGTCATAGTAACGTAAATAATGACTACTTAAAAGTTCACTTATAATGACATGGAGCAGGTTAGGGAAAGGAAAGGAAGTTAGGGGGTGGCTGGTACAAGATTGTTCAATCCAGTTACCTTATAACAAGTCAAGAAGGAATATCCAAACTGGATAACTCACATTGCCTAGAAATATGGAGTTAAATGCCAAAAGAAACAGGTCAAGAAATTGAAGAGCACGCCCTCTGAGGAGTGGCTAGGATTTGGGGGGGGATGCTGGTTTTCATTAGAAGCCTTTTAGGACTATTTGAGTTTTAAATTATATGCATGTGTTCATAAATAAAAGTTAAAGAAGGGGGGGGGAAGGAAACCATGTTTTCAAGACAGATCAATTAAGATGTGATTATACATGTGAAAAATAACTTGATTGGAGTTGGCAGTAGAGAAAAACCTTCCTGCCACCTCTAACACGTGATGACAAGGTTACTTACTTACAGCCAACAGCTTTTTTTATGCAGTCAAGTGTTTTATGGGTTACAAACAAAATACAAAGGTAAGTGATCTGTATGTTATGACTAAAATAGATATTTATAGAATATAAATGTTCCTGAAAGGAGGCACTAATGAATGATGTATCTCTGCTTGTCTTCGTAATCAGAGCCCGAAATAAATCTAATTACCACGCATTCGGCTTTCTTGGAATTCAGCTCTTGGAAGCAAAGAGCTTTTGCAAGCGTTGGGTGTCACTATAAACAGTATCATTTTTAAAAGCGGCCCAGTAAATTGATAGGCACGGCAGGCTCAAAGGGACATTATGGGGCAAATGGGGGCAAATCTAAAGGACATACAAATGAAAGCCTGGGTCTTAGAATAAAACCTCCAGTGGCAGCGTCCTTCCTGGATTTTAACAGTATTCTATTGCGCTGTTGCCAACACAGAGCCCGCCCTAGCTGGTTTAAGCGGAAAATGTATTTAAAGGGTACCGAGCGGTTGACAGAACCTCCAGAAGAACCGGCTCGGAAGCCGCTCAGATGGGAACAGAGGACGTGCTGTACAAGCACCTGCTCCCGGGAAGCCAGAAGACCATGTGCCCGGACACCGTCATGCGCAGTGGGCACCACCAGTACCACCAATGGGACAGGTACAAGGGGCTGAGGCAGTTTGACCCAGAGTGCTCTTCCAATGCCCTGGTCCCTACTCCCTCCCTGGCTGGAAAGAAAGAACTATTAAATATTTTGGGGGATCTGAGGCTGCTCTGGGTGAAGGTGGGCGAGGACGTGCTCAGCGTGTGGATGCTCCCCCAGCGCTCTGGCACCATTCTCTCATTCTGGATTATCTGGCAAGGAGGGATCCTCCAGCCAGAAAAACAGTGAATCCCAGTCATCTGTCCCATCAGGAGGAAGCAAGAGACGTGTCTTGTGATCAAAGATGAGCCCCTAACGAGGGCTGAGAAGCCGTTGGGCTAAGGCAATGTCAGGCGGTTTAGAACTCTGCACTCCACTGTTCTTCATTCTTAACATAGATCATTGTTTCCCTGTTTTCTGAGTCAAGTAGGCATCTAGTTACTTGCCGTAATTAGGTCACTAAAGGGTCCACTTCGTGTCCTCCCCACTCATGTAACAGTTGTCTGATTAGTTCCTTTGAAGACTGGACCTCAAAAGGGAACCCACAGAGGTATGGCCTTGGTGTCTATTCTAGCCTAGGTTTCCTGAAACAGAACGACTACTTCACTCAGAATGAAGGGGTACGGGGAGCGAGGCAGGGAAGGAGAGTGAGAGAATGAGATGGGGTGTGTTCCCAAGCTGACCTCTGCTTGCTGTCCAGTGCAACTCACCCTGGGATCACGCAGGACCGTATTCCCAGAGGCAGCATGAACTGCTATCTCAAGAAGATTCCCATCTCCCATCAGGAGAGGTTCACGGTAGGTACACTACCTTCCCACATCCCCCCCGTGGCACATGCATGAGTGCCTAAGGGCTCCTTGGAGTCTCCTCCTCCTCCGAGTCGACAGGGAAACCCCAGGGTGGCAGATGAGAGGTTAGGAGCTGCTGGGTTGTGTCCACAGAAGGCCGGCTATGGCAGTGACTGAGCCCAGAAGACCTTCAGAGTTAGATGTAGCCAAGAGGATCCAAGGTACACGCAAGTGATGCCTCACACGGTGTCTGGCTCACCCTCAAAATTCTAATTCAAAAACTCTGGTAGTATTTAGCTATTTCCCTAAAAGACAGTGGATTTTGTTTTCAAAAAGCAGCTCTAACAAATAGAGGCCTACGCCAGCTGGGGATCTTCCCACTGAAATGTTCGTTCCTTTATGCAGGAATCCCCCATGCAGACGTCTGCAGCCCCCTAGAAGATCCTGGTATTACTGTAAGGGGAGCCTGAATTCAGGAACTGTCAGCAGACGGCGTCCATAACACATTTCACACGTGCGCAAAGGCACTATTTCAAAAGTATGCGGGCATTGTTGTGATTAATTAGATACTGAAATTTACTGAATGAGCTGACTCACCATTCATAAGCGCTCTTTCCATTAAGGATGTAATAGGTATGCTGGTCATTCTGTTTGCCTTCCCAGACCCATTCTCTGCCTTTCTTTGCCCTGCTTTGTGTCTCAGGAGACAACCCTTCTAGCTGGACTTGACCAACAGGAGATGGGACGGTAAGAGAAGTGAAACTATTTCTTTTGACTTGCGCCTTCTTCACTCTCACCTGTCCTTTGACCTTGGCTAGTCATTAGACACCTCTGGACTCGAGTCTCCCCATCTGTACAATGGAGGGGTTAATAAGATCATCTCTGAGGTGCTTTTCAGTTCCCGTTTTTACTTCGTAGATCCTCAGAAAGAATAGTTATTCACATCTGCCAAATCAAACAGGGATGGATTCCAAACTGATATTCTCTCCTTGCTATCAGGATGCCTCTTCAAAAATGGATCAAAACAAGATAAAAAAAAAAGTTTCCGATTTGTCTTTATCTCCTTTCACATGAGGTGTTTACCGTGGACTGATTCCTTTGGATCATCGAAATCTAGCACTGCATTTGGTAAATACCAAGCAAGCAGTTATGCAGGATGTAGGATTCGTTTTTTCCTAAACATTTTATATGTGTCATTGGGCATAAAGCTAGGGCATCTGCGGTAGGAAATATCACCTCGTGCACTGTGTAGGCGACCCCTCTGTATTTACAGGGCATGCTGCATATATTGTACGAAATTGCCCAAATGTGAAAGCAAGTCGATTTCTTCCCAGAACGTTTTCCCAAGTTGATTGGAGGGCGTGCATCAGCCCTTGGCCATGGAAGTCATCCATCTTGAAACACAGAAGGGTTAAAAACTCCTTCTTGAACTCAACACCTCCTAACACAGTTTATCAATCTAAGAGCTGCACCCAACTCCAGCATCTCAGAACATCAAAGGCAAAAGAGGAAGCATCTGAAATATGCAAGTTCATCCTCTTGGCATTTGACCCCACAGTGGTTCTGGCCTCCTATGTGGCTGGAGGCTTGTCCTCCTTTCAAAAGCGTGCAAGACGATTTTCCACACGTTATGTTTGCCTCTCTCAAAGCTGTTTTTATAGTCTATAGCTATCTGTTTCCCAGGGACATATTCCTACTTCTCTTCACCACATGAAGTTTGATTGTTTTTTCGGGTACTGTCTGGAACCGCTTTGGATATAAAATATCTAAATTTAAAAATATCTTCATGCATATCAAAGAAGAATGTAAGAACATTAATATTATCCCATAATGCTTATTACAGATAGTGCAATGAGTAAAATTCTAGACCTACAGGCTTATATAAAAACACTATGGTATAATAAGCACATTATTTTCCGTTTTTCTTGGATGCTATTATTATTTTCTAAATATTAAATATTAACACAGTATTCTGTGAGATTTGGAGTTTTCTTCCATTTCCTTTTGTGAATACGATATCTGACACGGCTGTATTCAACCATCCAAAAGGATGGTTGCTTCCTAAGTATTTCCTTTTCTCCGGTATAGTTTCCAGGCAGTCACAATTTTTAGTATTAATTTATTTGTGACTGTGACTTTAACTCAAATGCCATGCTTCTCAAATGAGAGTCCGCAGAGCCCTAGAAACGGCAATCATTTGTTAAAAACTGGGAGTTTTCGGATCAAAATGATCTGAAATCAGTACAAGTTTTGAAATGTTCTCACTATATAATCAAAAAGAAATAACAATAGCAAAACAACAACAACACTAACAATTTCGATGACCCCAAGCCCAACTTCCGGCAAACGGGTAACAATCCATCTACAATGCAAAGGATGCACGTATATGTCACATTTTAAAAACGCATCCAATGTCTATGTCAAATGCAAGTTTATTACCATGGCAGAGATACAAATGGGCCTAAACCTGACTTTTTTTTGTGGAAGGAAAAAATTAGAGTGTCAGCTGCGTGAAAAAAATTTCTTGCCATGATTTATTTAAAAAACCGTGCAAGTTTTTGAAGAAAAATCACTAGGATTTTTTTTTCAATTTGACGGAGACGCTGGGATTTGGAACAATCCACTGGAAGACACAACAGGTGAAGCACTAAGTTGCTTGATGCTTTCTTCAGGGTCAGTTTCAGAAACCGCTTAGAAGAGAAATGAAGCTCGCTGAAGAGACCATAGGTGAAGCCCTGATATGTACACGTAAACTTCTCTTGTTTGGATCAAAAAGAGATAGCCAAATTAAAAAGCAATCATATTACCAAACAACACATTTCAAACTGTTCAACAGACACAAGTGAAGGAGCAGTGAAGGGACTCTCCAGCCAGTTGAGAGGTTTGGCATGAACGATTTGTGCATTTAACGATTTGTGCCTCTTCGCTTGTTCTGTTAATAACGTTGTAAAGGCTTGTTAATGTGCAAAATGCTTAGCGGTGAAATATCTGATGAAGTAGGGTTTTTTAAATTTATTACTTTTATTTTTTTAATTTGAGAGAGAGAGAGAGAGAGAGAGAGAGTGTGCGAGCAGGGGAGAAAGGCAGGGCAGGGGGTGGGGGGAGGAGAGAATCCTAAGCAGGCTCCACATTCAGCACAGAGCCTGATGCAGGGCTTGATCCCACGACCCTGGGATCACAACCCTGGGATCACAACCCCAGCTGAAATCAGGAGTCAGACGGTCGACCGACTGAGCCACCCAGGCGCCTCTGATGAAGTAGTTTTTAATAAGATAAGATGATTTCATCCCATTCCATTCTGTACCAACCCACTCACAGTAAGGATGGTGCTCACATCTCGGAAAATGTTGAGAGGATAGCTGTTGAGAACAGCAACCTGGATGGGGGCTGGTGGACGTGCCCCAGACTGCTGTGGTTTCCACAAAGAACAACTCACCCTTACAAGGAAAGGATGGAATGCAGACAGTGGCTGACTAGATGACTGCTCTAGACACACTGCTATAAAAAGTGCACCCGAAAACTTGCTCTGCTACCCAGCTGAATCCCAGCTATCGGGGGAGGGGAGAACAGATCATGGGCTCGTGTTCTTAAACTTAATACTGAATCACTGCTTTTTTAATGGAGGAATAACTGGCCTCAAAGTAAAGGCTAAAGACCTGGATGCCCTGCATTATTTTGATATTCACAAGCTGACTTATTTAGGAAAATTCTTTTTTTACGGCTGAAGTCTCTCAAATCACCACTGCAAGGCAGAGCTGACTGCTCCAATAAAAAAAAGTTTGATTTATATGAAGAGCACGGATCCCAGAGACGATGTGTCTTTGGGACAGTTTATTTACATTAATGGTCAAAACAAAGAACACCAGTTTTTTCCATTACTGAACTAAAAACTGCTTTCGGTCCACCATGTTATAGAAGCAATCTGGTCTCTCAGCAAGAAGAAACGCGTACTGAAATTTCTATCACTTGCAGCCTGGAAATGTCACATGAAACCACTTCTTTGGCAACATTCTGGGCAACTCCTCCACCCCACAGACTGTATTCCAACTCTTATTGGTATGAGTTTGTGTTCTCAAAATATTAGAACACTAAGAAAGAGAGAGAAGCTGTCGGAACCCAGAACTTATTATTAAACATCATTAGCACTCTTTTATCAACATAAATTTTAAAATATCCAATCAAAAGTATCTTACTTTTACCGCAATGGTAAGCAATAGAAAAGTATTTTCTATGAAGACAGCATGCATGTAATATTGTGTATAATGGAAAAACCCACGTGCATTTAGAAGAACGGATATACATGTCTGGCCTTTCTTTGTGTTATTTGGGGCCACACACCCAGGGCTCTCATTCATCCATTCTGGAATTAACTACTCTTGAGAGAAAAGGCATCAAAAGCACTGTACCTCTAGTTTAAGTAGAACACGATGGCACTGACATAATTCAACCCCACTAAAATGCGAAATTCTGCTGAGTATCAATAAAATGCCTTTTTTTTTTTTTTTTTTTTTTAGAGCGAGAGAGAGGAAGAGTATG
Organism: Panthera uncia; assembly: GCF_023721935.1. Classification (NCBI taxonomy): domain Eukaryota; kingdom Metazoa; phylum Chordata; class Mammalia; order Carnivora; family Felidae; genus Panthera; species Panthera uncia. Next base: position 110,043,626 of record NW_026057582.1, on the reverse strand, counting down.
CTGTGAGCAGGGGAGAGAGAGGGAGAGAGGGAGATGGGGGGGCGGGGAGAGAGAGAGAGAGAGAGAGAGCATTTTAAGCAAGCTCCATGCTGAGCACAGAGCCTAAAGCAGGGCTCGATCCCATGACCCTGGGATCATGACCTAAGCCAAAATCAAGAGTCAGATGCTCAACCAACTGAGCCACCAGAACAGGACAGGAACCAAGGTCTCTTTTACCCAAAGTCTCCATTTACCATTCCTGGATACTGTATGTTCAACAGAGCAGATCTGCCCTCTTCCCCAACAACACTGCCCCCTTCCCCAACAACACAGCAATTTAGCCCGTTGTCAATGCTGATACTGAATTTTAAGGTATAGAGAAGTCTGAATTTGAAAAAATAAAACATACCTAAAGAACGCTCCCAGGGTAACAGTAATCTTTGTGATGAATTAAAGCAATTTACTGGCCCTGTGTGATCTTAGCAAGATGCTAAACCTCTCTGAACCTAAAATTAACCTAAACCTAAAAATGGCACTTATATTATGGAGACATTCTGAGAGCTAAGTGAGATGCTGCTCACACGATGCCTGACACACAGTAAGCATTCGCCAAACATTACCGTTGTTAAGCAACAGGTCATTAGCAAGCTGGATACAGGGTCAAATGCTACTGAGAGGTTCAGCAGTAAAAGACATTTCCCCTGACATCAAGAGTTTTACAGACTAGTTAAGGAGATGATATTAACATACAAGGAACAACAAAGTGCCGTAAAACCATGCTTGGGAAACAGGGCCGGTAGACATGGTGAGTTCAAATGTCTCACTGGCTGTATAAGCCTTGGCCAAGTGATCGTGTACAGTAGGGCTGAAAACACCTGACCTGCCTATCTCATGGCGTCATTAGGTCATAGCATCATTAGGAAGACCAAAGAAAAAATGCGAGCAAAAATGCGGGCTAGCGAATTTGATGTGGGTGTTTTGAAATTATTGCTGTGATTTCCAGTAATTATAATGGAGTACTCTGTTATGGGGCCCAGGCTGAAAAAGAAACACCAGCTGACTCTGGAAAAACTGAGTAAGGACTAAGGCAGTCAGGGAAGCCTACACGGATGTGGGTGGGTCCTGAAGACTGGATGGAATTTGGGTCAGTGGAAGTGAAGTGAAGGAGAGCCTAAACACAGTCAACACATGAGCAAATTCGTGGTGATCGCCTGGTTAGAGCAGGAATGGCAGGAAAGCAAGGGTGGGTTAGTTGTGGGTGTTAGACGATCTGGACCCTCAAAGTCAGGGAGCAGAGCTAGATTTGCTATGTCAGAGCCAAGACACCAGTGCACACGCAAGGGGCTGTTGCTGGAGATACGACAGTGACAAACACTAGGATCAACCTAACATTTACATGAAGGTAACACATCTTCCTCGCTTCTCCTTTTCCTTTTTCCCCCTTTTACGTCCTTCTTAGGCTTTGGTACAGTTGCATAGGGACATCATAAATCAGTGAACCTTTAAAACACTTACATCCAAGTACCAGATAAGGCAGGGTCTCCTGATACTGCTCGACACCAGTCGTTTGAGATGCCAAAAATGTCCTCGTTTGGGGAAATGTACAACAGTTTAGCTATGGAACAGAAATTGAATAAAAAACACTCGTTTGGAAATAAAAAACTGCTCCGCCTGAGTTAACGGATCTCATCTTTGGGACCGGGAAAATAATAGTGATATGACAGCTAACATTCATGTGGGTACCTACTATGTGCAATCTGCATGAATTATTTCACTTAATCTTCTCCAAAGAGCTTTGTGGGAATACTACTCTTATCCCCATTTTTTTTTCAATGTTTATTTATTTTTGAGAGAGAGAGACAGAGTGTGAGTAGGGAAGGGGCAGAGAGAGAGGAAAACACAGAATTCAAAGCAGGCTCCAGGCTCTGAGCTGTCAGCACAGAGCCCGATGTGGGGCTCAAACCCACGAACCGTGAGATCATGACCTGGGCCGAAGTCAGACGCCCAACCGACTGAGCCACCCAGGCGCCCCTCTCACCCCCATTTTCTTGACGAAGAATCAGACCTTTGGTCCCAGAGCAGGTAACATCATCAAAGTCAGGGTTTAAAGGCTATTCTACAGGGGCCTGAGCAGAAAGACAGTGAATATGGTGATGACTGAGCATAACAAGGAAGAACCTTTGTCATTAAACAGCTTTGAAAATTAGAACTATCAATACAGATTCCTTGTGGTAAAAAACAAATTGGTAATTACTGAACAAATACCTTTCGTATGTACCAATTAATCTTTCAAGCGGAGAAACGATTATCTTCAAGTTTCCTAACACTAGGAAAACGGGATTCCACTTAACATAATACGTGTATCCAGAAACAGTTGTATGCACAGAATTTCTGTAAATCAAATACTAACTACATTCACCAAAGGGCTTTTCTACGGTAAATGCACAATAAGTATTTAATAAAATGAAAAATCGTTTGGCAATCTGAATAGTCATTCAATAATTTATCTGTTTTGTGAATTTGGATTTACAGCAGACTCTTGACATTCCTGAGGCATACATCCGGAACCTTCTCGAATTGCCAGATTCACAAATACAAAAATGTTTATAGAGGTTCCTAGCTTTCTTGCGAATCACATTTCCATGGAGAATCGTATGAATTTCCTGTTCCTGGCCTTATGCTACACACTACGAATTAATCACACTTTCACGTTTCACTTGAGGTGCATCTCTCACTGTTGCCATTTTTCACAGAAACAAACAAAAAAAATGTCTAACTGATTAATGAACACTCTTACAAATGCACACATAAGTAGAGCACAGCAAAGCAAAATGACCCTTCTCTCTGCATGTTTCTGGCAAGATAAGACTTTTCGGATTTGCATCTCGGTCAAACTTTGTGCCATGGAACCTCAGGGGAACTCACAAAGAGCCACAAACCTGCAAGTTAAATCCATGAACACCTGGAATCTACACACATTTATGAAGCTTGCATGGGCAGGGGCAGGGGCCGTGTCTACAGAATCCATAGGAATTCCACTGTTCTTGCTAACCCAAGAGTTAACAGAACTCTGCTGAGCCTTTTGGTGATGAGTCCAGAAAATGTGATTATAGAAACCTTGGCCACATAAATTATAGGAATTTGCCTACTCATTCAAAATACCTATACTTTGTGTGGTTGGGGTTGGCGAAAATCAATGCTGGATGACTTCTCTGCCTTCAGAATGGGGCCCAGTCACAGCTGGCACACTGGAGAGCCTTAGCAGCTGGACCTTCTTGAAGCACCGTCCTGGGACTCTCAATCTCTGGCTGGTTTTGAACCCCGCCCCCCCGCCCCCCGCCCCTACCCCCACCTCCGGCAAAACACCCCTAACCATGAAACATAGATGGGAGAAAGGGAAAGCCTGAGTGAATGAGAGAGACAGAGAGAGGGGGAAAGAAGGAACAAATGCAAAAATGAAACAAAAACAAGAGAATGAAAAAAAAAATTGGCTGCTGTGCAAAAAAAAAAAAAAGACATTATCATTTCAAACTATATAGCTTATATATTTCAGAACATATTTGAAAACACTACTGCCAAATTTTCAAATTATTTATTTATTTATACCCTTTCTTGTTCCAGCATTTTGCTGCCAGATTAATTTTCCTGAAGCTCAACTCTGATCAAGTTACTCCCCTGCTTAAAAACCCCAATAGCTCCTCACTGCCTATAAAATGAAGTCCAATTTCCTTAGCCTCCTATTTGAGGGCCTCCATAATCTGGCCCCAAACTTCTAGCCCAACCTTATTCTGCACTTCTTTCCCCATTATACACTCTTGGCTCCAGCCAAAATATATTCCCTGACGTTCCCCAGACACTGTCTGTATTCTCTGCCTTTGCACCTTTGCTCATGCTATTCCCTCTGCCTGGAATGCCTTTCCAGACATCTCCATATGCCTCATACTACTCACCTTCCCACACTACACCTGGAGGATGCCAGGCGCGAAACAGGCACTCCGTTATCAGTAGCCGATCTTGCAACCTTTAAACACCTGCTTTATGTGTACATCATGTCACCGGATCCTCACCATTGGAGGAAGTAATTTCGCACAGAACAAAAACTGAGTGTAACGCAGCACAAACCAATGCCAACATGTTGCAGCAATTCTTTCTGAGGGGGAAAAGTGCACCTTACCATTTTGCGTGAACTCGAATGCACTTGTCCAGTCCTGAGGCACAGTTTCATTTGGTCGCCCCTACACAGCCCTCACCAGGCTCCATGAGGCAGGACGCTACACTAGCTGATTCCAAAGGCAGAGGCCCCAGAGGTGCAGGGCGCCAGGGTGGGAGCTGAAACGCCAGACGCCCCTCCATACTCCCCCCGCCCCGCGGAGGACAGCCATGGAAGGAGAGTGATAACCATCATAGATGTCAGTGGATTGAGTCTCACTCCTCTGCAACCTAAAACATGCTGAAGGGCTTTTTAAAGGTGACATTTATCACCAAGGGTTTCACAGTGGGCTGCTAAAGCTCCTTATACAACCTCTAGAGCCGGCTTAAACAAACACAGCAACCGTGTGCGGGACAAGGCATCATCACTGATGGATGGGGCTCTATGAAGCATGCAAAGCCGCCCATAGCTACTCGCTCACCGGACAAGGGCCAAAGCTATTACATGATGAGTACTTGTGTAACCTTAAGTACAAATGGAATTTGGGCTGTATGCATCTGAGATGCTTCCCCTTTCTAATTTTCGGCATCAAGAGGTAACATATATGGACTGGAATGCTAGAGCCCTCCCCTCCGTTTTCTCCCCTCTCCTAGTACAGGCAGGCCTAATGATCACAGCAGACATCTCTCATCCCAGTTACTGCAAGTTAACCCCAAACCAAAAGCCCCCATGTCCTGTTGAAATCTGACCTATTTTTAATGGGCAGCTCAGTTAAAACAAAACAAAACAAAACATCCTTGGTTAGAGCATGACTTTAGATGAAACCTGTTTCAGGGATTAACCCAAACTTCAAATCACTCCCTTGGACAAAACTTGATTCGGTCCAATAAATAAATCATGCCTCCCTCCATAAAATTTTAAAGCAAAAGTTTATTCGGGAACCATGTGAAATCTATGATTGCTCTGCCAGCCTCTTGTCTTATCTGTTGTTGACTTCTGGCTTTGCTCAACTCAAGGCAGGGCTGGCGTCTCTGACCCCTGCCAGAGCCAGCTCTCCTGCCCTGCTCTGTCCTTTCCTCCCCAACCAGGGACTGCTCACTGCTGTCCTTGCCTCCAAGTAACATATCTCTGCAGCAAGGTTTAAGAGAAAAACACATCAGCCCAGTATAATGCAGAACTTTGTTTTCCTAAATTTTTCCTGTTATTAATTACTAAGTGGCAATCTTGAGTTAGAAATTCCATTGACCAGCTCCAAAGATGCTAATCAGTTATTACTCACTTACATTTACGAAACTGCCACTTGCTTTTAGCCATCTTTAGTTCAAAACTAGAATTCATGGGGAGCCTTTCCTTGTTTTACTTCTGAACCATTTAAACATACCCAAACACTGGGTGGGCTCAGTCAGTTAAGTGTCTGACTTTGGCTCAGATCATGATCTTACAGTTCATGGGTTCGGGCCCCGTGTCGGGCTCTGTGCTGACAGCTCAGAGCCTGAAGCCTGCTTTGGATTCTGTGTCTCCTTCTCTCTCTGTCCCTCCCCCGCTCACGCTCTCTCTCTCTCTCTCTCTCTCAAAAACAAGTAAACATTAAAAAAAATTTTTTTCAAAGAGTAAACATATCCAAATACAAGTTTATCAACAAAGTTATATACAGCTTCTTCACAGGGGTTGTTGGTGGGTGGTGGAAGGTCCATCTGACAACCCAAAATGAGAATGAAAAAATCCAGATGAAAAACTAAGCACTGCTCATGGCAGGGCGAGCTGAACAGGCGGAATCTGATAAAATAAGGTAGTAATGACCACGTCTGCTTTGCCCTGGAGGAGCTACAGAACCCACACCGTCTTAGTCCCAGCACAAAATGGCCAGAAAGGCACGTCTTCTTCAGTGGGCCACCCAAAGACCACGGGACACTACCAGGGGCAAGAGTGGAGAAGCTGACAATCACAGAACAGAAAAGGCAGGGAAAAGCAAAAATCCAGGATTTCTCCCACGTAAACGGAAATGGTTGTGAATGAACAAAAGCCTTATAATTCAGGGTAATGCGTATCACCATTAGCAATCGTAAAGAAAAATACATCCTGACATACACTCGGTTGCTAAGCATTTGGGTTGAAAGGACCTCGAATAGTTAGGTGTTAGTACAGCTTGGGTTTGCAGTACAAAAGTGTGATAATGACACCCGTGAACTCAGGATGTGATGACAAGTACTTTCCACGGTTCAGGCTGGAGATAGCTGGGTTTGGAAGCAGGATAATTCAGATACAAATAATTGCCTCTGTTTCAATTTTGTTTTGCTGGTGGAGACACAGCCTCAGATGCAGGCAGGAAATACAGTTCCAAAAGCAGAATGAAACCTATTTAATATATCGATATCAGACAATTCCATTTTTAGAAATTATTCTTTTTTTTTAATGTTTATTTTTATTTTTGAGCGAGTGAGAGACAGAGCACAGCGGGAGAGGAGCAGAGAGAGACGGAGACACAGAATCCGAGGCAGGCTCCAGGCTCCGAGCTGTCAGCACAGAGCCCCACACGGGGCTCGAACCTATAAACCATGAGATCATGACCTGAGCCGAAGTCGGATGCTTAACTGACTGAGCCACCCAGGTGTTCCCAGAAATTATTCTTGATTTAATTCCTCCACCTCGATATAGTGCACCCCAGAAAGAATCCCTAATTTAAAGGATCAGTCTGGAAACCAGTCTTGCCCCCCACTATTTCAGCTATCCCCAAGTCTTCCCTTGGGAAATCGTAATCACTTACCTACTGTTTGGTTTTTACTTGTTAAACGCAAACACATTTTAGGGAGAACATACAATGATGTGTGTCCATCATACTTATTTGCATAATTTCCTTGATTACAGAAGCTTTACCCAGGCATTTGCAGCAACACCTATGCAATGCTCGGTAAACTTTTTGAATCGTTTAAGGATCTCCTCTCTGTTAAGTAAAGAATAGGGACTCACCCCAAACTTTCAAGCAACTAAAAGGGTGAACTGGCACCTATGCAGCCACAGTTGGAAAGACTGAAACACTGAATACTATGCAGCCAGCAAAAAGGGCACAGGGGCTGGGCTGTTTTCTCCCTCCCCGTACCTATGTGAGACATTACTCATCAATCCCGATGACACCCCTCGGTCCTGAGTAGCACATTCCAGCTACACCCAGCCAGAGCTGGCGCAGGCTAGGAGACCACTTAGTATGACCCACGGACTATGTTCTAAAGAGGACAGCCACCCTGAGAAGCAAACAGCATGCCCCAACACACAGGGGATCGGTGGAAGGAAACAGAGGTATTCAGCAGGCTGGTAAAACAAGGTCCCAGGTGACAAGACGGCTGCTTTCAAATATCTTGAAGGAGGAGATTGGACATTTCATTCAATGGAGATCCAAAGGGTAGCCAGGCCATAAATATCATTCCTGGGTAAACAACAGTGACATTTGAAGAACAGGTTGGGGCAGTGTGAGAAGTGTGAGGAGGCAGGGAAAAGAGGAAGTTCTGATGTAGGCCCTCTACCTTCTTCCCACGCAACCACAGATAATATACAACAAGTTCTTCCTTTAATCCTTTGTAAACAAGTCCCACTGATCCATGAGATTTGTAAGAAATAGAGACTGACACGTATGGTTGCTGTTTGATGGCTGTGGGGGATGGGCTATGCAGATGGCAGAGAATTTCTTCCATAAATATGTAAAGGACGGGCTGAATTCGCAATTTAAATATAAACTTGCATATTCACGGATTACCTTCTAGCTCTAAACCCTCTAACTCCAAAAACCTCTTGATGTCTGCCCAAGACTAATTTCTTGACGTCCGCGCAAGGTGCAACAAAATGCCCTAGCTGCTCCTTCAGGACACGTCCCTGCTGATTTACAAGAAGAGACCTCTCTGCTCAGAGGGCACAAGGGATGAAGACAGAGTCCCAGGGTTTCCTGGAGAAGTCTTGGTAGTCTTGATGCAAAAACACATTTGTTTGTTTTTAGAGGAAACGAATCTGTCCCAGCTTGGTTGCATAGAGTGGAGCGAGAAATTCTTCTGTAGCCCCTGAGGCAAATGACTGCTCTCAGCTCAGCAGGCTGTGGTTATGTAAGTCCTGGCTTAATCTGATACTTCTATTTTATTCTGAGCCCTGGGGCAGACCATCCATCCCTTAGTCTCAGTTCCTGCATCTGTAGAATAGGAACACCACGGTGACCCTAGACCTTGCCCCCCCAGACCAGCCATACTTGAGGAGGGAGGCAGTCTTTGCAGAAAGCTGAGCTTCTTGGAAGACAGAAATAACAGGATTGGGTCTCATAATTTAACAGTTTGCAATGGGTTTAAGCTGTATACTACGTTTCAAATCCTTAAAGTTATTCATATTTAGGTGAATTTGAATCTGCTTACGAGATGTTGCAATCTATCCTGAGGCTTTTCTTTACTAATTACTTAAAATGACATTGGTTCAAGTGCCAGGAAAGAAACTGCTTTTACAGGAATCCTTTCCACTTTCTGGAATATCCTACAGGCAGGAACAATTTTCTCCCTCAAACAATCTTTCCTTTTCGAAATCTTAAATTTCCCAGTGAAAAGACGAACAGAGATGTGTGATTATTATTTGCTCCATTCCTACATTCTCCTTACTCTTCAGACAGAGAGAAACACAGCGTGGATTCAAGAACTAGCCACGTTCCAGGGGCACATCGCATACATAATCCCAGAGGGGAGCGGGAGAGCTAGCCCAGTGACCTGGACTATGCAAATTGGGGGTAGGGGAACCACAGCGATTACTCCCCTTCACTTCTCCCTGAGATCATCCCTGACACAGGATGCAGTGGGGGTGGTAAAGAGCACCACAGAACCCCAGCCTGTCTCCCATGCCCCTGTGTAAATGCTCCCTGGTCAACTTGAATTATGCTACCAGAATGTCTAGGAGCAAAGAGGATCCACACAGTTACAGGTCATACACATATAAGGAAGCCTATCAGTAGCAATCTTCAGAAATGTAAACAACAAGAATGAAAGAGGGATACCCATATGTTATATTCTAATCCCAATAACCCCTCAAAGGTATTAAGACATGCTGTGTGCCTCTGGATGAAATGAGAGATGAGAATGAGAGAGAAATGACAAGCCAAGTGGGCAGCCTGATTTGTCTTGAGTTTCTGTTGTGGACACTGGTTGGGGCCATTCAAGGTCCACTCTCCATTCTTTTGGTTCAGCATCTGAATTTCCTTTTTAGGAATTAATTCTTGTCTGCTGTGTAAAGTCTTGGTGGGAATGTCAATTGGGGGACCCACCCCTCACCCCTCAGGCCAAGGGGTAGGCTTATGGCCTACACCGAGCTAATGGAGCTCTTACTTGTTTCCAGGGCTTTGAATCTTGTGTAGAGAAGCCTGTTGGATCTTACCCATTACGGCAGTAGAATGCAAGGAAGATCGTCAGGTCTGTCCACCTGGACCTCCAGAGCTTCCTCAATTTCTGTCCTTCACCAAGTCTGTTTCTGCACGCTTCCCGTCGACTCTCTGACCTACTGGATACGTTCCAATAAAACCCTTTTGTTGTGACTTAGCCAAAATCAGTATCTATTGCTTGTGCAAAATGAATGTCAACTAATACAGATGTCCAGCTTCTGGACCTGAGGATTTCTGGGCCCAACAAAGCCCTATGATTCTAGATGATTCCTTTTTTTTTTTTTTTTATTTATTTTTGGGACAGAGAGAGACAGAGCATGAACGGGGGAGGGGCAGAGAGAGAGGGAGACACAGAATCGGAAACAGGCTCCAGGCTCCGAGCCATCAGCCCAGAGCCTGACGCGGGGCTCGAACTCACGGACCGCGAGATCGTGACCTGGCTGAAGTCGGACGCTTAACCGACTGCGCCACCCAGGCGCCCCTCTAGATGATTCTAAAAGTGACACTATGCATAGGAGTTCATTCTCCCTAAAATTCTCTTGTTCCTTCACGGTCAGTAAGAAAGAGTAAGTAAAATAAAATGAGAAAGAGAGGAACTAGCAAGTCTTAGAATAATTCTACAATGGTGAAATTTATACTGCCTCTAAGTGTCACCTTCAGGAATTGGACAGACAGAAACAGAAAAGGGGAAAGAGAATAATGGGCTTTTGTTAAGTATTATTTTTATATAATAAAATGCACAAACCATGAGTGTACAGTTCACTGGGGTTTGACAACTGTACACACCTGTGTAACAACCATGTAAAACGTCATACAGAACATTGCCATCACTCTAGAAAGTTCCATTATGTCCCTTTCCAGCTGACCTTTCCCCACTCCCACAGCCAAACACTGGTCTGATTTCTATCACCAGAGCCTAATTTTTCCTGTTCTAGAACATCACGTAAATGGAATCAGACAGAATGTACTCTTGCATCTGGCTTATTTTGGTCAACATAATGTTTCTGAGATTCACCCAGGTTTTCATACAGATCAGTAGGGTGTTCTTTTTTTACCGCTGAGTAATACTCCACTGTACGAACGTACTATAGTTTGTTTATTCAGTGTCTTGTTGATGGATATTTGGGCTGTTTCCAGCCCTGGGGCTATTATGAAAACAGCTGCTGTGAACATTCTTTAATCTTTTTTATGGACACGTGACTACTTTCATTTCCCTTGAGTAAATGACTTTCTATTAAATGGTGAAGGAGCTTTCTTATTATAATACCTTGCAGAGAAGCAATAATATACTTTCTTCAGGATGAAAAGAAAAAATCTATTTTTCTTTTAGGACAGAGTAGTCTCATGGATGCCATTCTCTTAACCCCTGACTCCCTCTCCATACACTTCCTCCTTTCCATCTGCAGACATCCTCATTTCTCTGTTCTAAACAACCTTTCTCTCTCCCCTTCATCTAGCAAACGCTCTCAATAGGCCTTCTTCACGGCACTTTAAAAAAAATTCCCAGTATTGTTGCCACCAGCCCATTGTGGGGTGTTATTTTCTCCGTTCTCATTCTCTCTTTGACCTCTTGCAGTGTTCAGCTTAGTTGGCCGGCACTTGCTCGCTCCCTCTCTCTCTCTCGCTCTCCCGTGATTTTTAAGAAAAGCTAAACTTCAACTACTGCGTTAATTTTCACAGTGCGAACAAGTACCCAAGGACTGGTCTTAAATGCGCACGACTGTACAAATCCTTCTCTCGGCTTCCATACACATTGACAGTAGTGATTCCGTAGTCACACCCTGAGGTTTGAACCTGGCTCTATCACCTACTAGCTGGGTGGCCCCAGGAAGGTCACTTAACCACTCGATGCCTCTGTTTCTTCTGTAGAATGAGGCTGATAACAGAAGCCACCCCTCAGGGTTGTTGTGAGTGTTAACTGAGCTAGCACTTATAACTGTGCCTGGTATGCAGTAGGCGTTCAATAAAGACAACCAATTTCTGCTATCTCATTTGATCCTCACTGTGGTGTATGTAATAAGAGAGCTTTATAAAACACAAGAGACTTCATTAGTACAAGAGATGACACCATGCATTGCGACGCCTTCTCTTCACAATGGTTGAGCCTCTTTCCAGTTGAGCCTCTTTCCCGTTTCTTTAATGTGAACGCAGTGCAAAGCTGCCTTCTCGATGTCTCTGTCCTTATGATTCTACACTCTCCTGAAGAGTCTTATCCATTGTGGTGGCTTTAACTCTCACATCAAGGCCAATGACTTCAACTACAGGTTGGCAACCCTACGGTATCTCCCTTAAATGTCAATTGCTCAGCATCTTGCTACCATTTACTCAAAGTCAACGTGTATCAAACCCAAATCATTGTTTTGTTTTCACAAAGAGGTTACCCTCGGGATTTCTCTGTCCTCAATGATATGCTCACACTCCAAGTATACAGGGCCTAGTCTTGCCAGGTATTCTGAGGTATAAGACAGCCCGAGAACGGATCTTGTGTGGGTATTACTGGAACGCTCCCCTCGTTTCCCCATGGCCCGTCCTGTCTGCTCAGAAAGGATCATGACTACAGACAGTCTGTGCAGGAGGGGTGGGCAGCAGGGGCGAGCGTTCCAGAAACGTAGGAGTGAAGCTGGTTGGTTCAAACATGAACATCCATCCCAATCCCAAGCACCTGGTCCCAAGCCTTCCAACCTCACGTCCCACGGGTCTTGATAACACCATGGGTGCTTTAATCTGGCAGCCCTTGCCCCATGCCCGAACATGGTGTCCATGCCAGGGCAGACTGCTGGACCGGTGGAGGAACCAGCCGCACACCTGGGCACCTGGGCATCAGTGTTCCAGCTCTGCGCCTCAGAGCTTTAATCAAGGGAAAGAACTTGATCTAAATGGCTGGGGGGCCTGTGGCTATTAGACGCTGTGCGGCACCTTTAATATTCCCTGGAGCAAAATCTACTGTTCTTGCAAGCAGACTAATCAAAGTCACCTGAATGTCTAAGGAAGGCATCTGGGGAATTTTGTCGGAGCTTTCTGCCTGTGCTGGTCCTCAGGGTGGGTCACAGATACTCCATTTCTCCTCTTTTGAGCACACAGTGGCATGGCATCTCCCTGCTGCCCTTGAAGTTAAGTGTGACATGCAACGTGCCTTGGCCAACGAGATGTGAGCAGAAACAACACTGATCACTTCTGGCAGAAGCTTTGAGAATCCGTGTGTGATTCACTTGTTCCCTTTCTCCGCCTCAGTGGGAACCTGAGAAGACGGGCAGCTTCTACCAGCTTGGCTCCCCAGATGAACAGAGCACACACTACATTACACATGGAGCATGAGCAAGAGACAAACTTTGGTTGGCGAAGTCATTAGTACCAGGCAGTTCTTTGTTACTGAAACATAACCTAGTCACTACTGACAGATATAGCGGCCCCGTTCATGCGGCCAGCTGGCAACCTCCAACTTCTAACTCAGCCTCGCCTCCAGCCTTTAGATTTCCACTCTGTTTTAGTTCACCCCTCGGGGCCCCAGAGTGCACTTAAGCTACCCAAACACAAAGCTGTCCCCTGATTTGTGGAGTAAGACTGATACCTACTGTTGGGTAGCCCACGGTGACCCAGCAAAACTCTAGAGCCTCGTGCTGCCCAGTCCCAGCGCCGTAGGCATGAAAACAGGTGCCATATTCCCCAAAGTCAGCATCTACGCAAGAGTCTTCCTATTGACGTGTCCCCCGCTAGCTGCGCTGACAGCATCATTTATTGTCCAAAATGGTTCTGAGGGTGAAAGGGGACAGGGCGACGGATACACATCTTTCCTGTCCTGGGCACACAAGGACACATGGGCACCCTAACTCTGCCTCCATTGTCTTTACGATGTTAGGTCCAGGGCAACGCGAAAAATTCCTAGAGGCATTATCTAAGGACAGATCGCCATATCCAGGAAATGTGATTAAAGGGCTAAGAGGAGCCATGTGGTGAAATTAATGTGTTTATCAGAGAGTACTCTGCTTTTACTATGCTATGTGGCATTGGACTGAGTGAGTACAGCTGTTTCCCTAAGCAGGTACAGGCGAACAGCAGTAGACATCCAAACAAAACCAAGAGCCCAATGCAAAATCCAGCCACAAAGTCTGAACGCCCTGCAGAAGCATTAACGGCATCTTCCTCCCACAGGTCAGCCTGGGAGTCATTTAAGAGGAAGAAGGACAAAACCAAAAAAGCAATCTTAGCAGCAAAAAGAAATATTTAAGCAAAGCCAAAGTAAATGCAATTTCGGGGACCATGGGCTCCTCCTCCTCTGGGCACCGGAGACATAGTAACGTCAGTAAATATTTTCAAAGAACGTTGAATCCTCTAGATAGGGTAACACGTTGTAGAAGACAGCTGATTTTTTTTTAATCTGCTGCCATTCGGCATTTTCCTTGACTTTGTGAAACACCACGATTCGAAGTGGTTCATTTAAAATCTCACAGCTTATAGTCAAGAAGTACGTAATGATTTTTAGTGAGTCTGTTTTTCTGCGTCCCGATCCCCACTCCCCTGCCTCTGCCTCCTGTGATGTGGGCCTCTCACCGAGAGCTGATCACATGACCTGAGCCAGCCCGAGGACCCCCAGCCCCCAAACTCATGAGACTGAAACAGTCACTAGGTGTGTCTGTTTCCTAGGCCTCCCTAACATATCACGGCGAACTGGGTGGCTTAAAACATCAGGTAATCATTCCCTCACGGTTCTGGAGTCCAGGAATCAAGGTGGGGACAGGGCCGTGCTCCCCCCAGAGTCTCTGGGGAAGAATCTTTCCATGCCTCTCCCCGGTTTCTGGTAGTTGCTGGCAATCCTTAATGTTTCTTGGTTCCTTGGCTTGTTTTAATCTCTGCCTCAGTCATCACATGGCTGTCTTCTCTCTGTGTCTGTGCCTGTGGCTTCACATGGTTTCTTCTTTTTATAAGGGCACCAATCATATTGGAATAAGGACTCACCCTACTCCGGCATGACCTCTCCCTTGCAGCTTCATTATATCTACAAAATCCCAATTTCCAAATAAGGAAAACAGGTACCAGGAATAGGGCTTCAGCATATCTTGCGGGGGTGGGGATGGGGACACAATTCACCCCATAACACTAGATGAGAGAGAGTCTCTACCACTGCGATTGCAAGCTCCAAGCCTTGTAAGCCTGCTCATATACGGGAGAAGTAAACGAACCAAGAAATGGAGAAAGACAGAAAAAGGCAGGGTCCTAGTATTACTGAATTGTTGGAATGCATTTCTATCTGAAATCTAGTCCACCTCTCGGACTTCCCAGTAACACAAGCAACAAAATATCTTTCTGGTTTAAACACTGGGTTTCTGTCCCTTACGACTAAGAGCCCTAATCAATATATCTACTGAGGAATAATGCTATGTAATGTGAATTCAAAGAGTTCCCCATATTCTGGATGGGGAAGAGAGGGTAGGGTGTACATAAGAAAGATTGGCCATGAGCTGATAACTGTTGAAATTAAGTGATGAGTTTAAGAAGCTCATTATTATGCCATCAAACTATTCTCTCTGTGACTACAGATGTTAAAGCAAGTGTTTAAAAAAAAAAAACAAAAAACTCACAGGCCTCACACTTTGAGTCTAGCACAAATCGGGACAAACCAAAGAACAGAAAAGATAGAATCAAACATAAACCAGACGATAGCAGACACGCACAGGGACCACCTGTAATACGTGAAAACCTTAGCACTCAAGTTCTTTGCAGCACACAGGGCTTTTGATACTAGACCTGAATCTATCGACGGCCTGAGAGGGTCAGGGGATCTTAGATAACCGTACTGGCAGATGACCACCCCAAACTATGCAGAGAAGGGCCAGCACCGTGCTTCAGCTCCAGGCAAAACAATGGAGTGCAGAGAGCCCTGCTGGAGGAATTCTCTTTCCTCCCAGCTAATCACAATAAAGCAGCTAGTATCCACAGCCAGCAATAAAGCAAGGGTGTGGCTCAGACAAAAGACCAGGTTACTCCTTCTCTAAATGTTCACGGACAACTACAGATGTCCTGACGCAAGAATATATCTCACGGTGTATAAAAACAGTCATGATTCTGCCTCAATTTAGGCAAGAGCCACCACCACTTCTGAGATCATGCCTGCCTGTTGGATTAGAGGTTCTCGACCCCAGCCACCCACTAGAATAACTGGGGATCTTTAGAAAATCCCCATGCCCGGGCTGCACTCTAGACCAATTAAATCACAGTCTCTGGGAGTGGGGCCCAGGCCTTGGTCTTTCTGGAAGGCTCCTCAGTGATTCTAATGAGCAGCAAAGGCTGAGAACCACTGTCTCAAGTAGACCTAGCTTTGTAAGGTGCTCACTCACCGTAGATCTGTGCCTTGCTTCTCTGGGCATCTCCCGCTGCGGGTGGTCCCGCTGCTGGTCAGACCACCCTTACTTTCTGATCTACTCATGTGGGTAGATCTCAACCAGTCCAGAACCTACTTCTTTCCTTTCTAGTAGTTTCCTAGGGCTGCATGACAAAATACCACAAACATGATGGCTTAAAACAACAGAAATAAACTCTCATAAATTCAGTTCTGGAGGCTGAAGTCCAAAAGCAAGGCGGTGGCAGGCCATGCTGTCTCTGAAGGCTCTACCCCAGGATCCTTCATTGTCCTGTCTAACTTCTGGTGGTCGCTGGCAACCCGTGGGGTTACTTGGGTTTGTGGGCATGTGACTCCAATCTCTGCCTTCGTTGTCACTTAGCACTCTCCCTGTATGTCTGTGTCCTTTCTTCTTCTCTTACAAGATCATCAGTCATACTCGATTAAGAGCCCACCCTACTCCAGTAGGACCTCAACCCTTTACCTCTGCAGTAACCCTATCTCCAAATAAGCTCACGTTCTGATACTTTTCAATCCAGCACACTCTTCCTCCCCCATATAAAGCAAGTCTTAGTCTTGATCTTCATCAGAATCCATGTAAGACCTAGCTAACTGGGACCACAATGCCTTTTAAAATAAGTTTTTATTTTGAAATCATTTTAGATTTACAGAATAGTTGCAAAGATCATATAGGGAGTTCCTGTATGCTCTGCACCCAGCTTCCCCTAATGTTAACATCCTGTAAAACCATGGTACATTTATAAAAACTAAGAAACTGTGGCTCCTGGGTGGCTCAGTTGGTTAAGTGTCCAACTCTTCGTTTCAGCTCGGGTCATGATCTCACAGTTTGTGAGTTGGAGCCACAGTGCAGAGCCTGCTTGGGATTCTCTCTCTCTCTCCCCTGCTCTATCTCTGTCCCTCTCCTGCTCATGCCCTCCCTCTCAAAATTAATAAAGTAAACATTAAAAAAATTTTTTTCACTATTACCACCAGCATGATACTATTACCTTAACTATACACTTTATGCATATTTCACCAGGTATTCCGCCAAGGCCCTTGCCCTTTTTCTGTCCCAGGATCCAAATCCGGATACCAAATTGCATTTAACAAAATGCTTTTCAGAATGCAAAGGGTCACAGCCAAGCTCTGATTCAGAGCAGCAAAACCTCACTTCAGGCTTCCTTCCCTAGTTTACCCTCCAGTCTCTTGGCCACCCTCACATTTGCATCCAGCTGGCTGTACGTTTCATCTGTGCCTCCTTCCTGTTTGGATCTGACCACCCCAATATTTTAGTCAAGCTAGTTCGTGACGGTTTTGAGGTCATGGAACCTCCTTGAGAATCCAAGAGAAGCTACAGACTCCCCTCTGAAGAACTACAAAGACAGAAACAATTTTGTGTCCAATTTCAGAGCAGATATCGATACCCAATAACCCCTCCCACTTCCCCAAGGGTCCCCACCGTAGCATGACTTTCCATAGTCTGGCTTCCCCGGGGCACTGATTCTGTAACGAAATCAGCACAGCTATCAAGCCCTCTCTCAAGACAATTTCTCCATAGCTCCTGGACACAGCAGCAGTGCTCTGTACTCTGGGTTTTGACCAACGCCAGGGGCCCCGGCCACTCTCTTGGGCTGGCAATAGACACTGAAGACAGCTGGACTCTCCCTTCTGGCCAACTTGACCGCCAGTATCAAACCTCACAAGTTTTGCTTAACCCATCACCTCCTAGGAGTCCACTTTCTCTGCGATAGAAGAAATATCCCAGAATGTAATACTTCTCAGTCCTAAGGGCATGTCACATCACCTCGGTTTCAACTAAGAAAAGTGACCCTGGGATCTAGAGCAGTATTGGCAAGTTCTATCAGAATCAGATCTTCTGCCATTTTGAAACGGCAAGAACCTCGGAACCAAGGCCAACGCCTGCCTATGGCGTTTCATCCTTGGAAACCGCACATGAGGCCCTCCTTGCACATAAAAGCCAAACGACTGGTTAATACAACCCTACACGTCATCTGAAGCCACCACATGAACCCTGGAGCAGGGCCGGGGGAAAGGGAAACTGTCCCCGCTCAATCCTCCGACGTTGGTTTGAACCTCTTGCTCCCTCCAGTTCTTCAAACCCTGTTCGGTCCCACTCAGATGCTGCTCGTTTCTATCAATCTCTCATCCATGTGATAATGGTCCAAGAGTCACCTGAGCTAAACCACCTGTGGGCTCCCCCGTGTCCTGGGATCACACTTCGCCCCCTACTGCCACTCTGATGAGGCTCTCGCCAATTCTTCCAGCGTTGAGCAGAAGGGAGCAGTGTTGAAGAACAGACAGGCATAATTCCTATGGCCGGGGCTGTGCCTATTCTTACCTTCTGCAAACGGTTCCCACTCATAAAACCGGCCCATGAATGGCTTGTTGTTGTAGGATGCACACTGAACCTCCCGGATACTTCTACTGCTTTCTGGACACACCTAATAAAGCAGATATTGAACATGCGGTTAGTGTCCGTATCTCTTCACGGCCCCAGTCACACCCCCGGAGGCCTCTGCAACTGTAAATGCCAGCCCTCCTCTACCAAAACCAGGGTTTCTGAAAATGTGCTGATCACCTGCATTAAAATTTTAAATGCAGATCTCAAGGCTTCATTCCAAGTTTACTAAATCAGAATCTTTGGAAGGACACTAAAATTTTAACAAGCTCCCCAGGTTAAGCTTTTGCACCATAATTTGAAAACCACTAACCGAAACCTTCTGCTCCTGACAAATTGGTCTGCTCACCTACTCCAAAAAGGCCATTCATTTCCATCTGCTTGACTTTGTTCATGCCATTCCCGCTCGTGGGATAATATTCACACAAGAATGTACAGAATCCTTATCATGCGCAGGTACTGTTTTGAACATATTACACATACTAATTCATTTAATCCTCATAGTGACCAATGAGGCCAATAGGAGAGTTCTGCAGATTTTTCACAGATGAGCAAACTGAGGCACAGAGGAACCACTCAGCCAGTGAGGGCAGAGGCTGGATTTCAGGCTACATGGTCTGGTGCCCATCCGGATGCATCTCAGTGTCCTTCCCATCTTGTCTACATTCTGGTCTAAATGCTCTCCACGATTTAATGCCAGAGCTCCCAGCCTTTCGCACACAAAAGAATCACCCAGAGGTCTATGGGAAATACAAAGTCCCAGGTCCCTCCCCCAAGGATGGCTAGTAAGTAAGTCTGGTGTGAGATATTTTATCAAATTATCCAGTGATCTATATTTTATCAAATTATCAGGTGATCCTGATATACTAATCAAAGAAAATATCCAGTTCCCTCTAGTTTCTTTCTTATTTACAAATGATAAATATGAACAAAGTGTGACATGAAATAAACAAATGTGAAATATAATAATAAGATCAGAGTCTCTAATTCAAATCATGGATAAAGTGTGATCTAGCTTTTTTTAAAACCTAAGTACATTCTTATTTAAATGTGGGGGGGGGTGGGGGGGGGCGCCTGGGTGGCTCAGTCAGTTAAGCGTCCAACTTCGGCTCAGGTCATGATCTCACGGTTCATGAGTTCGAGCCCCGCGTCGAGCCCCTCTGACAGCTCAGAGCCTGGAGCCTGCTTCAGATTCTGTGTCTCCCTCTGTCTGCCCCTCTGCCACTTGCACTCTGTCTCTCACATTGTCTCAAAAATAAATAAACATTAAAAAAAATTTTTTTTAATTTAAATGTGTGTGGGGTCAGTGTGTATGTTTTAATAATCAGAGGGAAAGGAATCTGGACCCTTACATATTAAAAGCCCTGTGTATAAGAAGTTTCTGGAATAAACTGCCAATAAGGCAGCTCAAACTCCTGAAGGATTTCTAAAGAAATCCACTGTACGTATCAGAAATGCCAGATCTTTTGGAGGAGGAGTGAACAGAGGGAGGAATAAAACCAGGCAGAAAGGAAAGCATCTCTTGCTTGAAAAAGGACAGTTGGGAGAGGCTGCTGGTACAAACACCCGGGGTGGTCATAACCCTGCTGCAGCCTGAGCCAAACCACATGGAGCGAGAAGCCATGTGAAGCAGAACGTGATAGAAACCGGTGGAGAAAAAAAGGGCCCGGTGGACAGACAGGGTGGGCTGAGCTCTGACAATCAGTGAGAAGCCGACAGGCTGGGGAAGGCTGTCTCCATGGGTTCTGGAAGGCAAGCCTCTGGTGGCCCCCGAGCCAGGAAGCAGGTAGGCGTCCAGCAACACCAGCTGTCTCCCTGAAGGATTTGGGGTTAAGATGCTTCTGACAACCCTTTGGCCAGAACTAGAGCTCGACGGGGATGTGATCAGTTGGGTGACTTGGGAGAAGCTGACATCCTTGCAACAAGAAAGAATCTCTAGGCAGGTTGTTAAAAATACAGGTTCTCAGGCCTCGCCCCACTGGGAGGGTAGGGACAGGGCCAGGAATATATGCTTGGAGATCTGGCTCAGCCACCCTGGCACCGGAACTCAGTGGCAATGAAAAGCCACACCCAAGCCTCAATCTTACTCCATGTTAGTTAATGCCCAATCACAGTATTAGAGCAGGGACAATCAAATCCAACCCTTTAATTCTGATGAGGACACTGAGGCCAGGAGAAGTGGCGTAGCTCCCCAGAGGTCGTAGTGACATAGGGACAGAGCCCAGAGCGCTGACCGCCCACTCTGGCCATAATCAGAAACTAGAGATTCTCAGGGTGCCTGGGTGGCTCAGTCGGTTAAGTGTCGGACTTTGGCTCAGGTCATGATCTCACAGTCCGTGAGTTCGAGCCCCACGTCAGGCTCTGTGCTGACAGCTCGGAGCCTGGAGCCTGCTTCAGATCCTGTGTCTCCCTCTGTCTCTCTGCCCCTTCCCCGCTTGTGCTCTCTGTCTCTCTCTCTCTCTCTCTCTCTCTCTCTCTCTCTCTCAAAAATAAATAAACATTAAAAAAGAAAGAAAGAAACTAGAGATTAGCTACTGGGTTGCATCTTTTCATTATGGAAACAGACCAGAACAAGTGGCCTCAATGTCCCATTCCTCAAATAACCACACCTATGTAAAGCCAGGCTTTTCTGCAGTGAGGCTTCAGCCAGAAGCCTCCCTCACTCAACCTGGTGGCAGTTGCCAGAATTGGAAGCTACAGACCACAAACTCTTAGCCAGTCTGCTTAACCTCTTTCTCTTCCATCAGCAAAATATGCTAATAGGCTACACCAGGAACCAGTGCATCTGTGGAATCATTCTGAATCGCTCAATACTTGATGGTCTAAATGTGTATTTCATGACATGCAAAGCAGTCCACAACCCATTAAGTGAAAAAAGTGCTAAGTGATTGTGTGTGTGTGTGTCAGTGTGTGCAGAGAAAGATTAAAAGCATTATCTCTGGAAGGTGGGTTTTAGATTTTTTTTCTTTTCACAAAGAAAACTTTTGGCTTATTCCACTAATTTTTCTGCAATATATATGTAACGTTTATGTAATAAAAATGTATAATTACTGAATCCTTCCAAACACTTGGCCCTTTGCCAGCTTTGCACGTGCTTATAGTTAATAATCTTATGGTAGATTTTAATGTCCCACTAAAGCTCTTACTATGTCCATTTGCATCTACCAAGCCAATAGTCACCAGTGACAGATCATTCAGGACGCCCTGTCCCAGGTCACCAACAAGTTCCTTATATCTGAGCATGGCCCAGTTACTTCCTTAGGCAAAGGGGCTTCATGTGGCATCCGACCCGCAGTGGGGGGGGGGGGGGGCGGGGGAGGGGGGTCAGGTGCTGCAGCAGCAAATCCACTTCCAGTTGCCCAAAGGCAGCTGAGCCCAGCAAAATGCCTATGGTATCCAGCATGTGGCTAGCATGGGAAGATCCAGCAGGAGATGACCAGGTGCCCTGCCATGGCCCTGGGTGTCCCTAGCAGGGACTCACGCGATGCTAGGGGACCTGCCAATTAGAGGGTAGGAGAGGGACCAAGTCCAAGAAATGCAAGGCTCACAGGGTCCAGCTGTGGATGTGGGTTACTGAGATGAAATTATAGTAAAGACGATCGAAACAGAAGTCTGGGGTCACAGTGATGTTAAGAATAGCTAACTTTGGGGCACCTGGGTGGCTCAGTCGGTTGAATGTCTGGCCCTTTCGATTTCAGCTCTGGTCATGATCTCGCAGTCATAGGTTCGAGCCCCACATCGGGCCCTGTGCTGACAGTGTGGAGCCTGCTTGGGACTCTCTCTCCCTCTCTCTCAAAATGAATAAATAAATAAATAAACAAACAAATAAATAAAACATTAAAAAAAAAAAGAATAGCTAACTTTTACTGAGCACTTATTAAATGTCAAGCACTCTACCGCATGTTTTATGTATATTAGCTCATTTAGTCCCCACAACTATTATACCCATTTTATAGATGAGAAAGTCAAGGCAGCAAAAAGTTAAGTGAGCTGTCCAAAGCCATAGGGCTGATAAGTGGTGAATTCAGTATCTGAATAACACTTTGGATCTAGAACCCGTGCCATTAACCACCACGCTATGGTGGCCCTCAAGACTGGGTGGGCAGCAAAGTTAATTTGTGATGGGTCCTCAGACAAGAGGGCCTTAACTCCTTGACCAAGAAGTCCTGGATCCCAAGGCCGGATCCAGCCTCTAAGGCCTGGGGAAGGGGCCTCAGCTGTAAGGATCGGGCAGTTGCAGATTGAGGATGAAAACCAAGCAGGGTCAGGGAAATTCTGTTTCACATCTCTTGTGGGTTACATCTGTTGGTACTTGTCATACTTTTATCGGTATATGATCTCCTCTCATTTCAACAGACTCCCTGAAGTTAAAACTTCCCGGTTACAGATCGTTTTACATTTGTTGCATTTTAAGTGGGTTGCTTCCTGATGCCACAGACTGAGTCACCCTCACCTTATCAGTAATTGTCTCTATTTTACACAGCAAGTTCGCTTTGGGCAGATTTCCCGCAGCCACTAATCCTTTCCGTGGGCAGAGATTCTTGTCATCTTCAGGCCGGAAAAGTGGGACAAGGGAAAAGCCGGGTAGATAGAGATCAGGATCACAGGATGGGGCTAGCAAAGACCAGAGCTCTATTGCCATGGAATGCCTCTGGGAGATAACCTCCCTTCAAATGACTTCCCTCCATCCCCAAGGGGGAGAGATGTTTCCACTGGTCTCTTATGGGAAAAGGAAAACGATGTGCTTTAATATAATAAATCCTTATAAAGCACTTCAGACCCTGTCCAAAGTTCCATCTCGACAACTGCCTAGGGTTGCTATGCGTTACAAAGAGGATTATGGAAACTCGGGCTGTGTTGCTAGTGACCCTGGTTAATCTGAGGTGACTACGGCCTGCACCTAACTTCACTGTTCAAGGGGCCTCTTGGTGACCACATACTCACCTTCTGATAATTACTTTCAGCTACTCAGTCAACTGAAGGACTGAAGGGCATCATCCCCAATGAAGGTGGCACCAAGGGACATGACCTTGAAGTCTTCCTGGGTGAGACATGCATATTTTTTTTTATCCTTTGCATTGCTCTGGATTCAATCAAAAGACCAGTACAAACATACAACATGCGATGGATTTAACATCACCCCAGTGAAGAAATCGAAAGAAAGATATCTGGAAAGTGTCCCTACACTGCCATGAGAAAGGGACCTTGGGCATGTGACTTGGGCAAAGCACTTTGCTTCTCTAAACCTAAATTACTGCATTTCAATAACAAGCCCTGAACCACTCCCACCCCGCAGGGATTTTTGCAAAGATTAATTTAGTAATACATGAAAATTTCTAGCTCATAATAATGCCCACTAAATGTTAGCTGAACTGGAATCTAAGTAGACATCAAAGATGACTCCAGCAATGAGGTGCCTGGGTGGCTCAGTCCATTAAGTGTCTGAAGTCAGTTCAGGTCATGATCTCACGTTTTGTGGATTCAAGCCTCATGTCGGGCTCTGTGCTGACAGCTCGGAGCCTGAAGCCTTCTTTGGATTCTGTCTCCCTCTCTCTCTGCCCCTCCCCCACTCAGTCTCTGTCTCTGTCGCCGTCTCTGTCTCTCTCTCAAAAATAAACAAACACTAAAAAAAAAAAAAAAAAAAAAAAAGACTCCAACAGTTCCAGAAGCTTCAAGCGCCTGACAGGTAGGTGTTCTGAGCAAACACTCCCCTTTCTTTTCCACAGCTGTAAAAAGGGGCTTTGTTTTCCAGCTGTAGAATAATAGAATAATATAACCATGGATCAAAATTTCTTACAAATTATCCAGCACATTTTTCAAATATGTTTCATATCTGCTTTCTCAAGTCACTTGGAACAAATTCAACCTCGCAAAAACTTTTGCCACCTGCTACCACTTCTAGCACTCTCTAGACAGTCAGTAAATTGGTTTGTCCAAAAGGGTTGGGTCAGGGTTTGGATTTAAAACCAAAAACAACAACAAAAAAACCCCCCAAAATCCTGAGGTTTTCTTAGTATGCAAACACCTTTTCTCCCCCATCCAAATTCATAATGTTCTCCTACAAAAAGGTGTTTCCCTCTCCTTCAAAGAGCCAACGGATGTTAATATGACTAAGCCCATTTATTCACAGAGGAAAACCACATATTTTTAAGTACTCTGGATAAACGTTCATACAAATCTAGACTTATCCCGGTAGTACTTATTATTTCTCCCTCCTTAGATGTATATATCTCTATGCGTGTAAGAAGATCTAAAGGAGGGGTGCATGGGTGGCTCAGTCAGTTAAGCATCCGACTTTTGGTTTCGGCTCAGGCCATGATCTTATGGTTCATGAGTCTGAGCCTCGAATCAGGCTCTGTACTGATGGCTCAGAGCTCGCTTGGGATTCTCTCTCTCTCCCCCTCTCTCTCTAACCCTCCCCTGCTCGCTCGCTCACGCACTGGCTCTCTCTCTCTCTCAAAATAATTCAGTACGCTTTTATTTCATTTTTATTTTTTAATAAACTTTTAAAAAAGATCAAAACAAGAACATCTTTTTTTTCTAACTAATCAGAAAGTATATGGCAAAATGTAAACTTTTTTTTTAAACATTTAAAACTTCTACTTCCCCTAGTTGTTACTTTCAGGAACACATTTATAAGAGTGGCTTTCTTCCCCTCTGCTATCTGCTAGAAGAGCAGGTGAAATTCCTTCAAAGGCAAATATTCAATGTGGCCCTAGTACTATGTGTCATTACTGTTGTAACCTCGCAGGATAAAGAGAAGAACCCCTCATAATTAGGGATTTCACAGGCCAAGAAGAGAAAACTACATCAGTTAACACATGTAGTTCAGCAAACTGGACATTAAATTTCTAATCTTGCAAAACAAGGAGTTAACTGATCCTCCCTCATGTTGATAAATCAAGAGAACAAAAACTGTGAATATACTACATGTAATTAAAAATACACGGGGCACTTGGGTGGCTCAGTCGGTTAAGCGTCCGACGTCGGCTCAGGTCATGATCTCACTGCTCATGGGTTCCAGCCCGCGTCGGGCTCTGTGCTGACAGCTTGGAGCCTGGAGCCTGCTTTGGATTCTGTGTCTCCCTCTCTCTCTGCTCCTCTCCTGTTCATGTTCTGTCTCTTTCTCTCAAAAATAAATAAATGTTAAAAAAAATTTTTTTTTTTTTAAATATAACTGAGGGGCACCTGGGTGGCTCAGTCGGTTGGTTAAGCGTCTGACTCTTGGTTTCGGCTCAGGTCATGATCTCGCAGTTCGTGAGTTTGAGCCCTGCATTGGGCTCTGTGCTGATAGCACGGAGCCTGCTTGAGATTCTTTCTCTGCCTCTCTCTGTCCCTCTGCTCTCTGTCTCTCAAAATAAATAAATTTTAAAAAAATTAAAAAAAAAAAAATATATATATATATAATTGAAAATTAAAACGTGGATAGCAGGTATCAGCACAGTGGGAGGGGAAGAGGGTCATTTCTCCTTCTTTTGGAGTGAGGAGTTGATGAAGGAAATTTGAAGTTGATGTATCAACAAGCAGAGGTATCAGTATACTATTAGACTTATGAAGAGAATGACCCTAGTAACTAAAAATTCAAAATGACTGACTGCGGGGTACCTGGGTGGCTCAGGTGGCTAAGCATCTAATTCCATCTCAGCTCAGGTCTTGATCTCAGGGTTGTGAGTTCAAGGCCCACATTGGGCAAAGACTTTACTTAAAAGTAAAAAGATAAAATACCTTAAAAAAAAAAAAAAACAGAACAAAACAAAACACCTCATTTCATGTTTTAAAGAAAAACCAGAGGGGTGCCTGGGTGGCTTGGTCAGTTAAGCACCTGACTCTTGATCTCAGCTCAGGTCTTGATCTTAGGGTTGTGAGTTCAAGCCTTGTGTTGGGCTCTGCATGGTATGTGGTGGGGGGCAGTGCGGGGGAGGAGGGTCTGGAGGAGGAATATAATTGATTACAATTACATCTAGGGAGAGGGACTAGGTTATAGCTCTCTCTGCCACTGTGCTATTTCTTAGTATCTGCACTACTTTCTATAATTATTAAGGTGACAATTGTGAACAACTCAATATATATGTGTGACTCATATCTTTCAAATATATTTACATGAAACATATACTTAAATATTTATATTAAATATTTACATATTTAACAAATATATTTAATATTCACATATTTCATATATATGTATGAAAGGCCACTGACGGATCAAGAAAAGGTCAGTAAGAGGACTTTTTTTTTTTTAATGTTTATTTATTTTTGAGAGAGAGTGCAAGCAGGGGAGGGGCAGAGAGAGAGGGAGACACAGAATCTGAAGCAGGTTCCAGGCTCTGAGCTGTGAGCACAGAGCCCGATGCGGGGCTCGTACTCATGAACGGTAAGATCATGACCTGAGCCGAAGTTGGACGCTCAACCGACTGAGACACCCAGGCGCCTCAGTAAGAGGTCTTTCTATGGGAAATTCCAAGTGGTCGGAGAAGGTGGAAAGGAGAATGATGCAGAAAGCACTGACACCAGCATATATCCCCCAGATGAGGAGGCTGGTGACAAACTCATAAGAGAAACTTACGTTGAGCCCCCAGTTAGATGGAACTGGTCCCACAGTTCCTGGCAAGTTTTACACCTCACAGAATTGTTCTAAATCCTTGACCTGGCCCATTTGCTAAGTTCCTCCTTAAAAGTGCAGTCAGGAGGTTGTTTTTCCGCTCCTCTTTCCTTCAATAGGAGACTAGAAATGGGCAGAATTAGAATTGGCCTAAAGACATTCTAAAAGCTTAGCTATATTTGAGATTTGTCCAACATCTTCCCTTTGTTTTCACTCACTTCGAGACAGAAACAACTCCACATGGAGAAATCCATTGTCTGAAGTCAGTCCCACTCTAGGGAAATTTACTGGGGAGTCACTGATACCAGAACTCATCACATCCGTGTTTGCTAAAAGCTGCTTTTAGCCCCAGGGGTTTTTCCCCATAACGTTAAGTGCACTCTGTCTAAAGTCAGGATCACGTCTCCTTTGGCAGCGAAGCACTTTGAAATCATAACCCCGAAACTGCCCCTGCACCAGCTGACTCACTACAGCCTCCCTTCACCAGAAGGAGCAGGAGTGTCATTGTTCCCTAGGGAGAAAGCGCTGAATTCAGAGCCCTGAAGAGAAGGTGGGGAGAGAGACATCAAGCCTCCCAGACAAAGGGCATAGGTGCCTTGGTTGTTAATGTATCAGCAAATAATAATACGAACCCCCAAAACAGCTAGTAGGAAGGATTTTAACTGCATCCCTCAGGCACCAGAGGGACTGCCCCTTGGTTCCCTCCTTCCCCTGTTTTACTCTTACCAAGACTCCAGGTCATTTGCTTCCAAGCCCTGGCCTTCAAAGAACTTCCACGAAGAAGAAACCTATTTACTCGATTCCTTGAGCACTCATTATTTTTAGCCATAGCCGAGAAAGCGCAGGGCTGTGGATAAACCAGACCTCCCCATGTTGCCCCTTCACTCCTCAGGAGAAACTCGCAGGGGAAGCCACCGCTCGCAGGAAAAGCTTCTGGCTCCACCAAGAGGTCTCCCGAGACCCCCTTCTGGCTCCTGAGCCCCTATGGGAACCCCTGTCACTCCCTCCTCCCAGAAAATCCTCCCCTCACCTGGATGGCCTACATTTCTCCAGAAGGCCAGGCCAGGCTCATTTCCACTGTCCAGGGATTTCAGAGTGTCGACCCAGCATGTGCAGTGGTGTTTATGCTCTATACTTGTCATTACCTATTTAGGAGTCTCTTTCTCCCACTGGACTCTTAGCCACCTAGAGCCAGAGCTTACTTTAATCCCAGTGTCCCTGACCCACAGCCGAACACCTGATCCCACTGTCGATATCAATGCTGTGTTTCTGGATGCCAACAAGAACCTACGATAGTGAGTGATCTGGCGTGTCGTACCAGTAGATGTCTAAAATTGACATCTCTAGCCTGCTCTAAAAGACCTTAAGATTCTCCGGGCGCCTGGGTGGCTTAGTCAGTTGAGCATCCAACTGTTCATTTCAGCTCAGGTCATGATCTCAGGGTTGTGGGATCGAGCCCCGTGTTGGGCTCTGAGCTGAGCATGGAGCCTGCTTAAGATTCTCTCTCTCGGGGCGACTGGGTGGCTCAGTCGGTTAAGCGGCCGACTTCGGCTCAGGTCATGATCTCGCGGTCTGTGAGTTCAAGCCCCGCATCGGGCTCTGTGCTGACAGCTCAGAGCCCGGAGCCTGTTTCAGATTCTGTGTCTCCCTCTCTCTGACCCTCCCCCTTTCATGCTCTGTCTCTCTCTGTCTCAAAAATAAATAAACGTTAAAAAAAAAATTTTAAAAAAAATATTCTCTCTCTCTCTCTCTCTCTCTCTCTCTCCCTGTTGTGTGTTCTCTCTCTCTAAAAATAATACAATTAAAAAATTAAAACATTAAAAATAAAAGACCATAAGATTCTATATCTACACTGGGGTTTGCAACTTCCTCCTATACAATGTAAACAAGAAAAAAAAAAAACTCTCCCTTTTCTTTAAAGCCTACATTCCAAGATCCTTAGTACTGCATCTACTATTGATTTTACATTATTTCATAGAGGAAATCTTACTAAGAGTCAAACAATCCTAAAGACACACTAGAATGCTTAATATTCCCAGATGACATCCCAAGGTAAGGCTTCACATTAAACACACACATTCGAGGGTATAAAGCATTCACTGGCAGGAACTTAATCTATAGCTCTAAGTTCTCATCACTTTACACCTGACCCTAGGGTGATTATACCGAATCTACATCACAGTTGCCCTGTTGGGGCCCTCAGCAATTGTGTTTTATTGTTGGGGAAGGGAAAGAACTCTGAACCCCAGCTAATCCAGAGGACAAAAGGGGAGTCTGAGCAAGTCTGACCATTTCATCCAGTTTCATGACTAAGCACTTGGAAACTGACATGGGGAGACTGTGCTCCACTCCCAGCTCCAGAGAGGCACACAAGTGCGTTCAGTCATCCAGGTCAGAACACTTTATTTCCTAACAACGTGTCAGCTCCCTATGTACATGATCAACACTATGGAGTTGGTGTTATTATCACCCCTACTTCATAGATGGTCCCAGGGAGTTAAGCGCCCTTGCCCAAGGAAACTGGGGCTTACATCTAGCACGGCTGGCTCCTGAGCCCGCTATCCTAGACCGCCCTGCAGCCTAACATCCAATTGAACCAGTGGATTAGAATTGCTTTCTCCCTCTGCACTGTGTTTTAAAAGTTTTTCAAGCATCTATCTCGTGTATGAAAGTCAAGCAACACCCATGTGAAATCTCTGTATTTCGAGATGTCAAAGAACAAATTCCCCATTATTTGTTGATTATTCAGGGGCGCCTGGGTGGCTCAGTCAGTTGAGCGTCCGACTTCGGCTCAGGTCATGATCTCACTGCTCATGGGTTCCAGCCCCGCATCAGGCTCTGTGCTGACAGTGTGGAGCCTGGAGCCTGCTTCAGATTCTGTGTCTCCCTCACTCTCTGCCCCTCCCCAGCTCACATGCATGTGTGCTCTTTCTCTCCCTCTCTCTCAAAAACAAATAAAGATTAAAAAAAAAAAGATTGATTATTTGAAGCGGATAGGAGGATGTGAGAGGGAAAGGAAGGAGGGTCTCTACAACCTGGCAAAGCATCATGGCACCTGAGATTCTGGCATAATCCCGCTTCCCCGTCTCTGTTTAAGCTGTGTCTTTTGCCCCAGACTGCCCTTTTCTCTTTTTTGGCCATCCTTAGAAGCCTAGCTCAGTTTTTTCCTCCTCAGTGGAGTCTTCCCCAACCCAGTGGCCTCCTCCTTTGTGCTCCCAAAGTTCTTCCCCCTCATGAAGTGCTCCAGCACCAAGTGCAATGATTTATACACTGCTGCACTGGGCTTCTTCACCACTGGACCACAAGGCTGTTGAGGGCGGAGGGGATGGTGATCAGTGATGAGACACTGTTCTGGGATCTGGAAGCCTGCAAAACCATTTCCCCTAATTCACACCTCCCCGTAGATGCATTACTATATACCTCACAACTGAGACCTCCACTGTGAGGGTAGTCTTAGAAAGTAGGACATTCCATTGAGAACCTGGGTGGGGTATACTGGGCACTTAGTTTATGGGATGATGTTCTGAAATCAGGGGATGTTTCCAACCCACCCTGGCCTACTTTCCCTTCTCTTTCTTCTCCCAGGTAGGAACTGGGAGAGATCTCTAAATGCACGTATTCCTTTTTACATCTTTGAAGGACATAAAATAACCTGTATTCCCTATTAGACTCGTATGATTTTTCACAATACTGCCCTTTACCTCTTTCCTCTTTGAGGAGGAAGATGTGCACAATTTGTAGATTCATGCTATCTCTTCATGTTGCCCATTGGGGCAGATATGTAAATATCCATGTGAGGTTATCCATGCGAAGGTGCCAGAGCACTGGGGTCCCACATGGGAAGTGTGCAGGTTAAGACTCAACACAGCAGGACTGAGACAGTTCTCTCCAGACAGGCCTGCTTACAAGACTGGTCCGTGGCTGGCATGCGGGAGCTTGGATTTCAGAAGGGATTCCATCACCCCCTAAGTGATAAGAGAGACTCACTATGCCTAAGCTATTTGGACAAGCGCTATAGTTTATGCTGAACGCCAGCTTTCCTGCTGGGAGTCTGGAATTTTGATATGTGGCAGGCAAAGGGTGCCTATGTGACCAGCCCCCAATAAAAACCTTGGGCACAGAGTCTCTAATGAGCTTCCCTGGTAGACGATAGTTCACGTGTGTTGTCACAACTCACTCCTGGGGGAATTAAGCACATCCTGTGTGACTCCACTGGGAGTGGACTAATGGAAGCCTGTGCCTGGTTTCCTCTAAACTTTGCCCCGTGTGCCTTTCTCTTTGCCGATTTTGCTCCGTATCCTTTTGTAAAAAATCATAACCGTGAGTCCTCCCAGCAAATCATCAAACCCAGTAAAGGTCTTAGGGGCTCCTAACACAGAGAGTTTTAAGGTGTTCATGATGTTTGGGGGATGATCCAAGTACCAAGAAGCCATGGGCTTATAAAAAGAAGACAGGCTCTCTCTCTCTCAAAAATAAATAAACATTTTTTAAAAATTAAGAAAAAAAAAAAAAAAAACAGGGCACCTGAGTGGCTCAGTCGGTTAAGTATCCAACTTTGGTTTAGGTCATGATCTCGCAGTTTGTGAGTTCAAGCCCCTCGTCGGGCTCTGTGCTGACAGCTCAGAGCCTGGAGCCCGCTTCGGATTCTGTGTCTCCCTCTCTCTCTGCCCCTCCCCTGCTCGCATTCTGTCTCTCTCTCTCCCTCTCTCAAAAATAAAGATTTAAAAATTAAAAAAAAAGAAGAAGACAGGCAGTAATGGGACCTCTAGGGAGTGACATCACTCAATAAGGGTAAGTGGGATGGGTCTCAGGATAATGGGGTTCACTGGGGAGGACACTGTGGGACATGCTGCAGCCAAGAGAAGGGAACTAAAGCTGTATGATCCTCTGTCGACATTCACCTCTCTGTCCTGGGTTTGAGATGTTACTTTGCCAACTGCCAAAATGATGGCCCACGTCATAAATTCACCAGAATTGTCTAAGATTCCTCGCAGTTCAATGTCCTTAGTAGTGGGGTCATCCCAGCACCCAGAGAGGACACAACGTCTACATGGAGAGAGGCAGCCCTGCCGTCGGCAGGAAAGGTCTAGCAAGACCATGCGTGCTTGAAAAGTATAGGCGAAGTGACAGAAATACGTGCCAAATGCCCTCTCTCTGCTTCCGTCTCTTTCTGGTTTATGTGGTCTTCATATTTAAGAAATATACAAGTCAATGGGACAACGTGTTCTACTTTAGAAATGAATTCATTTCACTTTAAAAGGAAAGCAAAGATATTCAAGAACAGGGGCCACGTCCGATCACGGACACAAATATTTCTGTTCAATTTATAAAGCCCTTTCTCAATATCACCTCATTTGATCCTCCTAACTCTGTGAGATAGATAATATGACCTTCCTTTCATCTTCCACGGTACCCGGGCTGTTATAAGACAAGCAACGATGCTTAATTAAGACTTAATGGTTGACTGATTAGTAATGGCTTTAGAAAAACGACTGCTTTACAAAAATTAATAATTCCTGAAGTCTGTCAGTGGAAGAAAAGCTAGAAAGCAATCCAGGCATTCAGAGGAATTATTAAAATCACAAATTAAGTCATTTCTATGGACTCTATAGCAGGAAATATATTTTTAATGAGAGAATTGAAGCTAATATATAACAGCTGTCCTGTTACCCAGTAACAGAATATTAAGGTAGATTAAATTATTAATGAAAAATATAGCAGCTTGGAAATCTAACCTTTAAACGTTCTCTTATCCCTTTCTCTTTTGTATACAGTCTTTAAACTGGTATTTTTTTAAAAACCACATTTAGTCTTGTCCGGGAGTTTCCATTTAGAAGTCGCTTTGCCACAGATCAGCTATGCAATCTTTTTTTTTTTTTTTTTTAACGTTTATTTATTTTTGAGACAGAGAGAGACAGAGCATGAATGGGGGAGGGTCAGAGAGAGGGAGACACAGAATCTGAAACAGGCTCTGGGCTCTGAGCTGTCAGCACAGGGGCCCGATGCGGGGCTCGAACTCACGGACCGCGAGATCGTGACCTGAGCCGAAGTCGGCGCTCAACCGACTGAGCCACCCAGGCACCCCGCTATGCAATCTTTAGCAAGTTATTCATGATCAGACTTTCTCCGCATACAATATCCAGAGTGCTCACACCTGGGACGGCAGGAGACTTCCTGGATTGGTACTGATGTGAGCCAAAGCTCCCCCCGACTCTTCAGCACGACCACCGTTGGCCCTGAATTAGCCACCCATTTATAAAGTCACTGAGAATCTGGAGGTTGTTTGACATGTTTGACACTGTAGCAACAGTGATTGTCAGTGAGCAATTTAAGAAGTTACTCCTAAGTTACTACAGTGACAACCTGGTGAAAACGAGAAGCATCCACGGAGAATACACGGAGAGAAAAAGGGAGAGAAGATAAAGAGGGGCATTAACATGGCCTAAAAGACCCTGCCTGTGCTGTCTTCCGTGTTTTCGCTGGCCAAGCAGAAGGGGGACCAGCAGCTGTCTCCTGGCCCGGTGTGAGGCAGTGCGTACTCACGTTAGTGTTGCATAGCTTGTACTGCCGATAGGCCCCGATGCAGGAAATGGCTGTGGACCGGGCAGGCTGTGAGAAGCTCTGAGCTGCCCCGTGGGCCCCCATGCCGTGGCTGCTGCTTATTTCCGGGCCATGGAAGAGACTCGAAGCTGCCGGAAAGCCTCCGTCGTGGGTCAAAGGCATCTGGTAGAGGGAGGCGTCGGAGGTCTGCAGTCCAGAGCGAGGGCCACTGTCACTCTGGTACAGAGGCCCGTGCTGGGGAGCCCGGTGGGCTGACGGGCTATAGCCGTGGCTAGGACCAGATGCCCCCTGGGACCTGGAATGCCGGGCCGAGGGCCTCTGCCTCCGAAGCCTCTGCGGCGAGTGTTCAGAGTCCGTCTGCAGTGGTAAGATGTACGGGGCCTTGCCATATCCGTACTTGCCAGGGCCGATGGGACCGCGGGTCCTGCTCCTAAAGAACGACACACAAGAGGAGAGGAACAGAGTCACAGGGAGTTTCATGTTAACCCAGATGCTGTGGTCCATGATAGAGGGGACCAGGTAGGGATGGAGCCTATGGTGGGAGAGGGAGGGCATTTGGGAAGAAGGGAGCGTCACAGAAGCTGGCTCTCTCTGCAGACAGGCTCTTACAGAGGCTGGAAAGTACAACAAAGGTGGGCAATGTGAGTGGCTGAAAATGAGGTTGGAAGGGTAAGCTGTGGTCAGTGTGTGACTTACAGCGGGGACTTTGGGTGTGTTGGTAGGCTGTAGGGAGCCACTGAGGGATTTTTGAGAAGTATAAGGGTATAATTATAATTTCGGCCACAGCAACTTCCTGTTCGTTTGTTTTCTCTGAAAATAATCTGTGGATTTTTTTCTCACTCAACTGTGCCTGATGTTTCAGACCGGTTTCCATTACCATTCATGCCCAAATAGCTTTTCCAGGTAAGTGGAGCTTAGCTAAGCAACCGCACTCTAGTGCAGTCCTGAGGCCTGACTTGCACTGGGTCAAACTTAATCCCTGAAGAAATTAGAAGAGGTTGAATAACTGGCTACCCCATCACTCTGGAGGCAACCCACGCTGAACGGTGGGTAAACGGTCATCTCCACGTTGGTATAATCTTTAGATCGTCAAGACCTGTTGCCTTGTGAGACCTGAGAAAAATCGTGGAAACAGTTGTGTGCTGCTAAGTGTTTAATAACTGGCTTCCCGGGGGAGGAAAAGCCCTTATTTGTGCCATCTGTCTACATCCAGGGTGTAAGTACTTCCACCGTGGCCGATTTCAAGCTGCCACTATGAAGACCCAGTCAGCTCTAGTGAACGGGATAAAGTAGCTCCTGCATATCACACTGCATGTAAATTTATTGTGCACCTATGGTTTACAAAATACAGAGCCAGGAACAGTCAAGAATACAGAAGTGAATCAGATATGCTTCCCAAGCCCCCAACCTCACAACGGCAAACAACCAGGACATAATGCAAGGTGAGGTAAGGCCCCAGGAGCACCAACACAGGATGATTTGGGGATTCTGAGGCCAGGAGAAGTGCTCCCGTCTGCAGGGATGTGAGAAGGGTTCGCTGTCACTGGTCTGAGCTCGGGAGCAAGGTTCCAATACGCTACTGAAGGACTTGAAGAAATCATCCAACTCTTACTTACTTCTAAAATGTCTGAGCTGGATCTAATAACCACGAAGGTCATTCCAGCTCGCAAATTATATGCTTCCATAATAATTAATTCTACATTTCTGTAAAATTGGAAATGTGCCCAAGGGTTTCTACAGGATGGCCCCATTAAAATAAGCACATTAAAATAGCAATCAAAGTGAAACATTAATTTCTGTCCTCATGAGGAAATTCTTTCTTCACTCTATGTAACCACTGAATATAAAATTTAACAGACCGCAACTAATTATTAACATCTTTATCACTAATTGCACCTTCATTCTTGGCTGATATGGTTTTGAATTAAACTGTACTACAGTGTTTATTTTGCCTTTCGGCATTTCTCGATTAGTCTTGGCAACACTTGGGACTCTGTTAATGATTGGGGGGGGGGCTGGATTCCAGTGTGCTGCTTTGAGAGATGCAATTAAGAAGTTAGTCTTAAAAATATATAGCTTGGATGCAATTTGCCATTTTCTTTTTTGCGGCAGGCCAGGTAAAATGAATGACATCATGTAAAGGTGAGGGAAAGAATTTCTGTACGTGTGTGCATCTTTTCTTTTTAAGATCAGAAAGCCTACCAAAAATTCCAGCCTCAAAGCCAGCGTTGGGTGGAGACCCCAGCTGAGGGTAATAGAGAAATGAGGACACGTGGAGCAGTGCTTCTCAAACGTGGAGGTGCACTGGAATCAGCGAGGGATCTTGTCGGAGGCAGATTCTGATTCAGCGGGTCTGGGGCCAGGCCTGAGATTCTGCATTTCCAATGAGCTCCCAGGGGCTGCTGGTCCAGAGACCCATAGCTTTGAGGAATTGAAATTCCAAACAGAAGGGTGAGAACGTGACCACGAAAGTGATCATTTTTGATGGAGGATGACAGCTATAAATTTTCTTAAAAAACCTCTGCTTTGGGGATATAGCCAAAGTCTGCTGGCCTGGGCCAGGTTCCCCGCTAGGGACCGACTTGATCGTGACCTTGGGGAACAGAGGCTGCAGAGGGAGAACATGATGACTTGAGTGAGCGTCTTTCCAAAGGCCGCCTATCACCCCGAGGAGGTTAGGCATACAAGTGCCGGTGGACATTTTTGTATTCACATCACCTTACGGGAGCCTCGGCCTACACCACAGAGCCATCCCAAACCCACACAAACAGCAGCACCACTGGAAAGATGATGTTTCAAAAAAAAAATGACCAGCAAACTCTGATACACGGGCTAAAGAGAATGAACAGCCAGTCAGGGTGTGATTATGAGAGATGTGATTCCTGAATACTTGACTCGGGACCCTGGAATCAGGGGCAGACTCACCCCCACTGGGCTAAGAGAGCATGTGTTTTCCTTCCAGAGGCCAGAGCTAATCATCCTGATGGTTCGGGATGGCCTCTTCCCCACCAGGACAGAGTCCATCTGGCCACTGGCAGGGTGGCCTGCAAAAACTAGGCAGATTTATGCAGAGTTGGGATAATAAGCACAGATGTGGCCAAGGGAAACCGTGTGGTCAGTTAGCTCTTCTGGGAGAATATGTGGTAGGTACCTGGGAGGCTGAGGTCAGTTAGTTCTGTTTGCTCTTCCCATAACCCATCTGTGGGATTTTACTTTGGATTCCTCACTCGTCAAAGTTCTGGCTAATTTTGGAAACTCCGGTTTGAGAAAGAAATGGAAAAGGCCCAGCTTGGACATCGAAGGCCTAGGTGGTTAATGACTTGAACTCTGAAGCCAGGTTTCCTGAATTGGAACCCCAGCTCTGCCATTTAATAACTAATGCAACTTTGGGGAAGCTACTCAATCTTTTGATGCTTCAGTCTCTTCAAACAGGGCCGGAACTAGAATGAGGCCAGGGAGGCACAGGATGAAACCTTTAAGGATCGTCCAGGTGCTGGTGGAATATGACAGTGATATCTCCTTAAATGTTGGGCCCAAGGGCCCCACTTTAGGCCCAGTCCCACCCTGTATGCATTTGTAAACAAAGATGATAACAATACCTTCCCTACACAGAACATACAGCATGTATTTGCTTTTTTAAGAGAAGTTCTAGCTTGACCATTTACTAGCTCTAAGAACCTTGGCAAACAATGTACCCTCCGTTTTCTTACCTATAAAATACACCTACTAGGAGGGCTATAATAAAAAGGACAAGTAACAACAAATGTTGGAGAGGATGTACAGAAACTGAAACCCTCACACATTCTCGAAGAGACTGTAAAATGGTGCACTTTGGAAAGCTATCTAGAAGTTCCCAAAAAGTTAAATGCATTGTTACCATATCACCCAGCAATTCTAATCTTGGGTATATGCCCAGGAGAAATGAAAACATATGTCCGCACAAAAACTTGCACATGAATGTACATAACAGCTTTATTCATAACAGTGAGGAGACAGAAACAACCCAAATGTCCATCAAGTGATGAATGGATGAGCAAAACATAGTATATCCAAGGAATGGGCTATTATTCAGCCATAAAAGGGATGAAGTACTGAGATATACTACAACATAGATGAGCCTCGAAAACACTGTAAGTGAAAGAGGCCACACATAAGAGACCACGTATTCTATGATTCCATTGATATGCAATGCCCGGAAGAGACAAGTCCACAGAAAAAGTAGATTAGCAGTTGCCAGAGGCTTGGGGGAGGGAACAATAGAGAGTGACAGCTAAAGGGTATGGGGTTTCCTTGTGGGGTGACGGAAATGTTCCGTAATTAGACAGTGGTGATGGTTGCACAACCCTGTGAATATAATAAAAACCACTGAATTACACACTTTAAGTGATGAATTTTATGGTATGTTAATTATAAAAACTTAGACCATGAATAACTCCTGTCTTATCTACTTACAGTGATGTCGTAAAGAGCAAATTGAGGTTACCAATAGGAATGCACTTTTTGAATCTGAAAGCAAGATTTTTAAAATTATTTTTAACGTTTATTCATTTTTTGAGAGAGAGAGAGACAGAGACAGAGCATGAGCAGGGGAGGGGCAGAGAGAGAGGGAGCCTCAGAATCCGAAGCAGGCTGCAGGCTCTGAGCTGTCAGCACAGAGCCCAATGCAGGGCTCGAACTCATGGACGAGATCATGACCTGAGCTGAAGTCAGACACTTAACCAACTGAGCCACCCAGGCACCCCTGAAAGCAGTTTTTATCATTTTGTTTTCTATCATCTCTTTCAACAACTGTGGACAAACCTGTGTGGATTGGATTCTATGAGCACCTACTGAGCATCATGGGTAATGTTTTCTCTGCTAGTTGGCTTTTCGAGCCCTGACAACATAAGTGAATGCGGAGCCTCCCTCCCACACAGGGCGGCTTAATGACAAGAACTTGACCGTAAGGGCTCTGACACCAGGTTCCAGTCCTGGTTCTTCCAATGACCTACTGTGGGTGTCTGGGGAAACTGTTGTTTCTTGAGATAACGGCTGCAAATAATGTTTTCCTTACAACAGGCTGGCTGCCATCCAGGGCCTCATTATGTGTGATGTTGTACAGCTTTGTGACGTTAGTCCTGGCCAGTGTGATGATTTGAGCACAGACACCACCCCATATTTCTACTGCCTGGCCAGACCCCTCTCCTGAGTATCAGCCATATATACCCCACTGACCTCCAGACTAGAGTCTGCTTCTTACCTGGGACATGCACACAAATCGCCTGGGGATCTTGTCAAAACACCGCTTCTGATTCAGGAGGTCTAGGTGGGCCTCTGATTCTGCACTTATAACAAGCTCCCAGGTGATGCCGATGCTGTGGGTCTTGGGATCACGCTCCACCTACGCATTCCCACAAGACATTGCAAACTCAACACATCTGAGCCCAAATTCATCATCTTTCGCCCTATAACACTGTTCTCTTAGTTCTTCCTATAGTCTCCAGCTCGGCAATTCTCAAACCTGGGCAGCATCGGAATCACCAGGAAGTCTTGCTGAAACAGGCAGACCTATCTGCAGAGTCTGGCAGGGGAGATCTGGGGCCGGATCTGAGAATCTGCGTTTCTAGCACGTCCCCAGGCAACGCCGATGCTAGTGGTCTGAGGACCACAAAGTGAAAACCACTGCTCTGTCTCACGCCCAAGTACCACACCATCCCCCGAAGCCGGCTGGCGCTTCCAGTCTCCCCACATCTCTGTTTGAAGTCCACACTCCTTGGCTTTGCCACCCAGCCTGCACAACACGGCCTCTGCTACATCTCCCAGGTCATGGCCCTGGCACCCCATGGACCACCCCCACCACGCTCCGGGGAGGTTCCCAGTGGACCAGCCCAGTTGATTCCCCATGCTCCGCTCATGCCACTTCCTCTCTAGGCCGCCGTCCCCACCACCATGTTCTGGACTAACTACCTCTTCCCCCTTCAAGACTCAGCTGAAGCACCACTTCCTGAGTCATGCCTTCCCCGGTTCAAACTCCACCCCATCCCTTCGCTGCATAAAATCGAGGTCCTTCTCTTTTGTCCTTCCACTGGACCCCATGGAAGTGTCACGGCATAGTCATCTTTTACAAGGCTGACTTGTTTAGTCTGCCTTAATTTTCCAGGCTGTAGGCTCCCACAGGGCAGGGATACCTCTTATGTGTCTTGTATCTCTAGAACCCGGCACAATGACACGGTAGGTGTTGAGTAACTGTTGAAACACCGAAATAACAAATGCACGAGTGACTCAAACCACTATTGCCAAAGGAAGGAAAATCCCCCTTCCCATTAACGCATGTTTAACTTTTTCTATATGAAATATTACATTTTATTAAAAGACTGTTAAACTATGGTGGCACTGAGGCTACGACCACTTCCCTCTACGTAAGAATAAAAGTCTCATCCACCGGGAGAGGTCATTCCTGGTATCAAATACCTGGAGAAGGAACAGGTTCTCGGAATGTCAAGGGGGACTCAGCAGGGGCTGGGACTCGGCCTTCATGCACCGAAGGAGGGAAGAATTATGGGGTCAAGGGTGTGCCATGCATGACTGTCAGAGCTGGAGAGCCACCCAGGCAAGGCTGTGGGTCAGCTGCTTGTGGCTACAGGATGGCTTCCCACTTTTTTGCTCAGTACAGAGTGGGATGGGCAGAGAGAGAGGAGTCTGCCCTCCCGAAGCCAGGCTGTTTGTATTTCTTATACTCTCCATGTTTATTCCCCTTTTGTTTTGCCTTAGAGCTCAGACAAGTCCCTGTGAGGGGCTCAGCCTCTCTCAGCTGTGCTAACATGAACCACACAGGGGCCGCTGTATCCAGCAGACCAGCAGCCCGTGGGACTGGCCTGTGAGGAACCCCAGGAGTCTGAGCCTGTGCGCTCTGGGGAAGCTGGACCTCCGTGAAGGGAGCACGCAATGAGGCCAACTGCCCCCGCTCCAGAGGAAGGTCTCCTTGCCCTGCTTGATCCTGGAGGCTATGGGTTTCACAGCATTGAGAGAAGTGGCATTCCTTTGCATCTAGGTACCTGAGTTGAATGGCCAGGTAAGCAGAAATCAATTTCTCCATAGGGAAGATGGGAGGGAGGCAGGTGAGATGGGAGCTTATTTACTACTGGAGATGGTGGACAGAAGCAGGGGAGGTTGGAAGTCCCTGCACCAGATGCTTCTGAGAAAGCCTGAGATCCTACCAATTCCTACTATATCTAATGAGTAGTCTCCACATGATTTCAAGGACTCCTTTATGCCACCTTTGCACTTTACGCTGCTATCATATATCAAAACCAAACTCTTACCAAGCCAATGTTTTGGGGGCACACTTAGCTGGCCTGTCTCCACACCTAAGACAGGCCTGAAGAAATACAAAGCTAAGTATCACAGACTCCTGGTTACAAACTGGGGGGGGAGGGGAGGGAGGGTGGGTTGGGTGCTGCATCTGATGTTTGCCTCCAAACCAAACCCCCAAATACGCACATTCTTCCTCCCTTTCTCCCTTCATTGAGGAAACAAAGCATTTCCACTTGGTGCCTTAAGCTGGGGGAGAGGGGAGGGCAATGTCATTTGCAATTACTATCAAGTGAAATGTTTTTCCAAAATCCATCGGTATGACCAAATTCATCTTTTCAGAGGTTTTTATAAACATTTTAAAAGATGCTAGGCAGTAGGAATCATACCTAGGAATTATCTTTTCTTTTTTTTTTTTTAATGTTTTGTTTATTTTTGGAGGGTGTGCATAGGGGAGAGGCAGAGAGACAGCAGGACAAAGGATCCGAAGTGGCTCAGTGCTGAGAGCAGTAAGCCCGATGTGGGGCTTGAACTCACAGACCATGAGATCATGACCTGAGCCAAAGTCGGACACTCAACCAACTGAGTCACCCAGGTGCCCAGGAATTATGTCCTCATGTGCTTATAGAAGTACACAGAGCCAGGGGCTCAAGGGTCCACGGTCAGCCCTGGTGAGCCGGCAGGACACCAGAAACAACCCTGGTAGGACAATGCTTCCAGGAACCAGCCAGTGCATTAGACCCTCTTAGTAATCCCTTCTTTTCCACACAGTGCTTCTGGAATGACCTTGCTGAGTACAGCACCAGAGAAAACCCAAAGATCACCATAAGGGGAGAATCTGAAAAGCTGAGCTTGGTCAAAAGCCGAAGACTGGGGCATGGAGAGCAGGCTTACAGTTTATACTGTAGAATGTGAAGAAGGTGCTATGACCTTGGAATTATCTTCTCAAACCAAAGGAAATTAAGAGTTCGATTAGCAGGCAGAGGAGGAAGGAAATGAGAGGCAGTAATGAGAGACTAGGCCACAGTGCTCCGGCTTTGGGGTGGGGTACAATAGAAACTCCAGATGCATGTAGGAACCTGAGACGGGAGGCACCTACCAGCTTCGTGGGGCACCTGAGCAGGACGTGGGAGGGAGGTGTCATGGCAGAGGGGCTCACCCCAGGGGTCATCCCGGAGGATCCTTTGTGGGACGTTAGCAGCACTTACTGCAAAGGGTGGAAGGCAGCCGCTGAGACACAGCAGACGCCCTGCTCCCCTCAGCAAGACTGCACAGGAGCCCCTCATCTGGGAGCCACATCCCCCCCATGCCCCGGGAGAAGGGTAGAATGCAAAGAATGGGGAGAATCCTGACTGAACTAAGCCTAAGCCCTGAACCGATCACGTTAAACATGCGGTGTCTGAGCATCCGAATCTCCGAAAACTGGCAGCTGTCCTACAGCAGCAGACACAGGGGCTCACGAACCATGTCTGGTTATAGAAAAATAAATGGCATTTTGCATATCTGTGTTGTAACTTATAAATTACATGCTTGAAGTACAACCCAGGCGTCCTTAAGCGGGGGAACGAGGAGCTAAATGACAGTGTGTGTAGACACTGGAGGACTATGAGGCTGTTTAAAAGAAGGAGGCAGATGCATATATACTGATACAGAATGGTCTCCAAAACACAGTTAGGTGGAAAACAACAAGACACAGAAGACACTAAACCGAGGGTGATAAGAAGAAAAAGAAGAGAGAAAAAAATGTATCAAGTATATGAAAATGCGTATATGCAGGATACATTCCTGAAGGGTACAAACGAAACCTGGGGAATGATTTCCACTGAGAGGCAGACCCAAAGGGGAGGAGCTGAGGCGGACTCATTTGTCATTTCTTATCCTTTGTACTACCATAAACAATGTTTTTTCTGTAGTATCCAAAATATAGAGAGAGCTTATAAAAGTCAACACCCCGAAACAACAAATAATCCAATCACAAAATGGGCAGAAGGCATGAACAGACATTTCTCCAAAGAAGACATCCAGATGGCCAACAGACACATGAAAAGATGTTCATCATCCTTCACCATCAGGAAAATGCAAATCAAAGCTACAATGAGATACCACCTCACACCTGTCAGAATGGCTAAAACCAACAACACAGGAAAATAACAGGTGTTGACAAGGGTGTGGAGAAAAGGGAACCCATGTGTACTGTTGGTGGGACTGAAAACTGGTGCAGCCACTTGCAGAAAACTGTAT
Organism: Panthera uncia; assembly: GCF_023721935.1. Classification (NCBI taxonomy): domain Eukaryota; kingdom Metazoa; phylum Chordata; class Mammalia; order Carnivora; family Felidae; genus Panthera; species Panthera uncia. The sequence continues at coordinate 110,000,658 of NW_026057582.1, read as the reverse complement.
GGGGGTTCCTCCAAAAGTTCATAGTAGAACTACCCTACAATCCAGCAATCACACTGCTGGGTATTTACCCACAGAATAAATAAACACTAATTCAAAGGGATGCATGCACCCCTTTGTTTATTGTAGCATTATTGACAATAGCCAAGATACAGAAGCAGCCCAAGTGTCCATCAACTGATGAATGGGTAAAGAAGACGTGATATATACACACAATAGAATACGACTCAGCCATAAAAAGAACGAAAATCTTACCATTTGCAACGACATGGATTAAGCCAGAGTACGATGCTAAGCAAAATGAGTCAGAGAAAGACAAATACTATATGATTTCATTCATATAGGGAATTTAAGAAACAAACAAGAAAAGGGAAAAAAGGAGAGAGAGAGACAGGTACAAATCAAGAAACACTCTTACTTTGTATAGCACTGATGGTTACCAGAGGTGAGTGGGTGGGGGAATGGGTGAAATGGGTGATGGGGATTCAGGCGTGCGCTTGTTGTGATGAGCAGTGGGTGATGTGCGAAAGTGTTGAATCACTCTGTTGTACGCCTGAGACTAACACTATGTGCTACCCACATTGGCATTAAAATAAAAAGGTAAAAAAATGTTTTTTTCTGCCTTCTGCACAGGCTTTCAATATATGAAAGCAATATAAAAAAGAAAGACGCTAAACTGTTTTTCCACTGCATTTTTAAAAGCGTGGCTGTGTATGGATGTGGGAGGATCGTAAGGAGCAAATACAGAAACCTCCCCTCACAACCCTCCCTGAGGCTATGTCTGCTAAATACACAACATTACAAAGAGAAAGCAAGTGAGGAACTTAAACATGTAGACATTTTGACGGGATATAAAATACACACTTATAAATAGGCCTTAAGCCTCAAAGACTGAGGGGGCAGAAATCATCAGGGAACCAAATGTTCTTCTGAAATGTCACTGTCAATAACTGACAGGTCATACACTCCCAGGAAGATCTGAGATCCTCGAAGGCCATCGCCAGCCTGATGTCCATGCAGGGAGCTTCTTTAGAGTCTGGACGTGCTTGGGCAACACAGTCTATGTAAGGAGTAGCAATGACAGTGATGCCCAGTGTGGTACTTTCGGTGATGACAAACACCCCCGTGCATATTCCCAGGCTGCCTAACACCACTTCCACCCATCAGGTACCCAAGTCAGGATCAGCAAGCTCACGCACTTTGACTTCTCTCTCCACTGGATTTATGTTTCTTAACACAGCCCTGGCCATTACCCTCTATTTCAAAAAAACAAAAAAACAAGAAAACAAAAAAAAACCCTCAGAGTGCCTGGGGGCTCAGTCAGTCGGACATCCAAGTCTTGATTTCAGGATTGAGCCCCTCATCGAGCCCCGCACTGGGGCCTGCGCCGACAGCTCGGGGCCTGCTTGGGAGTCTCTCTCTGCCCCTCCCCCTGCTCGCATTCTTTCCCCCCACCCTCAAAATAAAGTAGTAAACTTTAAAAAAAACAACAACAACCCTCGTGGCTCAGCTCGGCCTAGAAAATAAAGTTCAAATCTGGAAGGTTTTAAGGAAAATCAGTAGGTCCTATGTCGTGTTCTTCATCATCTGGTCTCAGTCGTACCAGATTCAACTCCAATCTTCATGTCCGCCTCCTGCCCCCAACCCTCCATTTTCCAGGCACAACAGATCACTTAATGCCTCCCAAACACACCGAGACCTCTTGTGCCTCCAAGGCCCCACCTGGAATTCTACGCTTCCTACTTCTGCGCCGGTATAGCTTTCCAAGCTCAACATGAATATCAGCACCTCATGTGCTTCCCCTGAGCTACCCCACACAGTTAGACCTCTGCGGGGGGGGGGGGGGGGGGCAGCCCGCACACCCATCGGGGTAGCAGGAACACTGAATCTTAGTAACATCCTTAGGTAAGGGGCCTGGCTCCCTCACGAGACTTCTGGGTCTCCAGGGCAAGGCGTGTCACCTTCTGACCCTGTGTGCATAATCCCTGAGATCAGCAGCAGCCCCGACCCCAGGCACTCTGGGAACATCTGTCGAGATAACACACGTGAGAGACCACAGCTTAACGGCTCCATGTTCTAACCAATGGGCCAATAAAGCCTAGCTCTGTGGGTCAATTAGTAGAGATGAAAAGGTTCTGAGTTCCTCTAAGCAAGAAAGCAAGACAGCCCCACACATCTGGTGGGGAGCAAAGGAGGCTGGTGAAATTGAAAGTCAGTTACCACTGGCCACCACCTAGAAAGCCCCGCGAGCCCAAATTCCAGGGGAGGGAAAATGTAAGGGAACAGCAGCTGGAGAGCAGACCCGCGTGTTCTCCAAGGGGCCACGTGATCCAAGGCAAGCTGGACAGAAAGGAGTCTGCTGCCTAAAACTGGAAAGAGAGCCCCGGGGTCCTGAAACTCACCCTGCTCCATTGTGAGCAATGCAGCCTGCCAAAGGGAGAAAGGATAGCATGTGCTAAGTTCAAAGAGGCTGGGAGCAAGTGGTTTAGGTTGAGTGCAAATGTCTTCTTGGAAGTTCAGAAGACTGAAACTCCTGCCAGAGCTGTTCCAGGCAATGCATTATCTGGGATCTGCAGGAGGTAAGAGGCGAAACTCTGACCGCTTAACAAAATAAAAATTAAGATGATGAAAACCAAAGCTTTCTTGGTTGCCTACTGTGTGGCACACACCGTCACGTACGTTAGCCAGTATGGCCGGATCTGTTGCTGTTCTTCGGGAAGTCCTTAAGGCCTGCATTTAAAGACCAGCATGAGAATCTGAGGACAGGTTTGCTCTGAGTCTTCCGGGAAGAAGGATCTGGAAGGCTTATAAATGGGGGAGGGATGGCAGAGGGAAGAAGAAGGAGAAGGTACACTTGTACTAACAAGAGAAAGGAAAGAGGTCTTTTCACAAATGGATTCAGGAACACTACGAGGACCCCAGAAGCAAGCAACCCAGTAAAGGAAGCAGAGAGGTGGTTTTAGAGCAGCTGTGAGTTTGAAAGGTCTTTTTTGTACCAGGAAGCCAAGTCTCAAGAAGACCCCGTCCCCAATGACCCATCTGCTGGCCTCCTAGGAGGTGAGGTCCATAGGGCTGCCCCACACACACGCCTAAAAATAAAACCGAGGAGAAGCCTTCAGAACAGACCCAGTCCTTCTGGAGCAAACCCGGGAGAGGACTTAGATTCTGCTTCAGATGTCATCCCCAGGCTGCTCCGTCTTGTTTCGAGCATCGTGTTTGAAAATCAGCCAAGTGTCCCTAAGAATAAGTCATCATTGCACTCACTGGTGCTGCTGTGCATCTGAGTGATCTTGGGTTTCCAGAACCAATCGGCAGGTGCTTTTTTGTCAGTGTGGGCTCAGAGAGGGTGGAATAAAGACAAGTGAGTGGGTGTTCAAGCAAACCAGTATCAGACCAACGGAAAGCAACGGTGTGCAGTGGCCCCAGGACACCCCTTACAGGTGAGCAGAGTATTCACCGCACAAGGACATCTGGGGCTTGATATCCAGTGTGTTCTCCCAGTGGAGAGAAGAATCTGCCTAGAGGATCGGGAATCTTTTTGGACTCACATAAAAGCGAAAAATGCACTAGCAGAGGTCCAACAGAAAGGCGTGTCCAGCTAAGGCTAAGTTAACACTAGAGAGCTGGGAGCCAAGATGACGGCCCTGCCCAGTAAGGCAGGGCATCCGTGAAGAGTGAGGAGGGCAAGAAACCGACTAAGACAAAAGTGCTAAGATGGGATGGTAGAAAGCCCAGGTATTCCGTCAACAAGCCAGATCAGCCCGCCTGTGTAATCATGGGCAAGTCCTTCCACATCACATCCCCAGCGCTAAAATGGGGACAAGAGGGCCTACCTCACGTGACTGCCATGTGGATTCAATGAAATAAGAAAGGTGAAGTGACTAGCAAAGGGCTCGGCCCACAGTGGCACCCCGAAAACGGTGGTTACCACGGTGGCCGCACTTCCCGAAGGTGAGGGACACAGAGCCTCCGACCTTGCCATGTGAGGGCCACCGCAAAGGCGGAGAGCCAAGTGTGGGCTGAGTGGTACGGAGCCGGCTTTGCGTGAAAGAACAGTAAATGCATTCATTTTTCCAGCGTTAACTGAGAGGAGTCCTCTTGGGAGTCCAACCAGTTGCTGGCGTGGGATGTAATCCGAACCGGAGCAGTCCTCCAGGACTACAGGGGCTTAGGGGAAACCAAATGAGATTACCTGCGGGGCACGGTGCCTGGCCCCGGGCAGGTGCTAAGCAAATGTGAGCTCCTAACCCCTCTCCCCTGGGGACTCTCAAACAGTGCCCCCTGCCCCGGGGGCTGACCCCTGGCAGGTTGAAGCAGGCTGAAGAATGATTTGCTCTATGTCCTGCTGAATTCATTAATGTAACAGCAATCGTGACCATAATGCCACTTGCATTTCTTGACCCTCTTTAACGTGAAAGGCCCATGAAGTTAGCAATGGCATTTCTCTCCTATTCTAGATGCCTTTCCGGTGCTGTTAACAACCACTTTCTATGTACCCACATACCTTACACCACTTCATTTTTTTCCTTTCTTACGATAAAGAAATATGAGCTATTTCAAGCGCAATAACCACGTGTGAAGATGCATCACTTTCTTCTTTGCACGAGGGCGAGTGTTTGGCTGTAGGCCTGTCACTCTCCGTTAACTGGAAGAAAGAGGGATTTTCTCTGGAGTCTTACTCCAACCCCCAAGATATTCAGCATCATGTATTTAAATAAATTCAGTATTCAGATCTCGATGATTTACGGAACACCTGCTGAATGGTTCACGTATGTTATCCCACTTACCCACCACTGCAGACGGCACGGTGGGTCATTACTGTTATTGTACACACAAGGAAACTGAGTCTACAAGACATGAAACAACCTGTCCGAGCTGTGAGTCTGCGTGAATGGATATTATTGTAATATTAACAAATGTTACTGAATGAATGAATGGTAAGCTCTTACAGAGCTCAAACAGCTGCAATATAGCACAGCTTATAAATACCGAACGCCATTCACAAAGGATTACAGGGATGGATTGTTTGGAATGAGAATTTACTGGAAAACAGGGGGAAGAAATTACTGTTTCCCTCCAAATCCAGAAAGGAATCATTTTCAGCACCAGTCCCCAATGACCTGCGTTCCAATCACCGAGGGAAAGGGAAATCTTAGCTCACTGCTGCTGGGTGCACGTGGCCCACGGGGGACTAAATGTTTCTGTATGGAAAAGATTGACAAGGGAATACAGACAATATCGTGCACCCGAAGTCCCAAAGTCAAACCATGAAGAGGAAAAGGAAGGTCCTAATCTTGACCCAGGCCTGACCTAGGGGGCATTGGAGTGAGAAAGGAGTGAGGGCAGGAAGGGAGAATAACAAAATGGTGAAGAACAGGCTAGGAGCCAGACTCTCCTTGGAGTCCCTACTATTCTGCAGCCTACTAGCTCTGGGACCCACGGCTCGTCCTTCGTCTCTCTAGGCACAGAGTTCTACTCATATGAAAAAGGGACTATGTCGGGGCACTTGGGTGGCTCAGTCAGTTAAGCTTCCGACTTCGGCTCAGGTCATGATCTTGCAGTTCACGAGGTCGAGCCCCATGTCAGGCTCTGTACTGACAGCTCGGAGCCTGGAGCCTGTTTCAGATTCTGTGTCTCCCTCTCTGTCTGCCTCTCTCCTGCTCGTGCTCTGTCTCTCTTTCTCTCAAAAATAAATAAAACTTTTTAAAAAATGGAACATACGGCCACTTTATGCATCAGGGCCCTTCCTTATATACCATGTTTTCCCAGGGCTCCCATAACAAACTACCACAAACCTGGTGGCTTAAAACAACAGAAATTCAGTCTCTCCTACTTCTGAAGGCCACAAGTCCGAAATCAGCATCAATGGGAAGTCGGCAGGGCTGTGTGCTCCCTCAGGAGGCTTTAGGGGAGAAGGAATCTGTTTCTTCGCCTCTTCCAGCTTCTGGCGGCTGGGCATTCCTTGGCTAGTGGCCCCAACACTCCAATCTTCCAGAACAGAATCCTCAAACCTCTCTCTGTCTTCACATCACCTTCTCCTGGCATCAAATCTCCCCCTGCCAATGTCTGAGAGGGACACTCTGGGTCGCATTTGGGGCCCTCCTGTACAATCCAGCCTGAGCTCCTCATCGCAAGATCCTTAACTTAATCACACCCGCAAAGTCCCTTTTTCCAAAGAAGTTGGCATTTGCAGGCTCCAGGAATTAGGACCTGGTATCTTTGGGAGGGCCATTATTCAGCCTATGACACACTGGGAACCTTCAGTAAACATTGCTTGTGACTGTTCTTGTTACTGCTAACAGAGGGGAACCAAAAGCCCCTAAGGAGCTGTTAGCGCTTCGCCACGAGGACCAACAGAGAGGCCACAGACAGTACTTGTGCCCTAGACCCTCTCACGTACACGTGAATCACCCGGGTACACATTATGGGCTTGGAGTGGCAGTGAAAAGACTGGGGACACGGAGGTCAGGCAAGCCTGCATTCAGATCCCACTCTGCCCCTTTCAGGAGCATGATGCCACAGACTTCTCTACCTCAGCCTGGGACCCTTAAGTGTAAAATGGGGCTGGCTGAGGCTCGAATCACACATGTAAATGACGTGGCACATAGTAGGTGCCATAAGACGGTTATCGTCACAACAGCTGAATCAGCAATGTGCAAGGAGGATCCGAGAAGGAGACGACAGTAACCCATGCATCCAGAATGTGTCCCCCATCCGGTCCTCACACGAAGGCATCTCAAGTTGCCACCAGGCATGCATCCAAGGAGAAGCCCTAGGGGTCCCAGATGCAAAGTTGAGATCCCCTTTCTGGGACACACATATTGTAGTCAGATTTTTTCCGTAGCCCATCATATCTTTCTTCTGGAACCTGGAGTTATGAATGACTTGGAGGAAGTTCAATGCAGCATTCTTATGGCAAATGTGATCTCTGTTCTGATAACTAATGAAATACTTCTGACACTTAATGAAATGCCACAAGAAATGAACAAGGGCTCTTTGGAGCCTTGTCTGAGATCAGAGTAACTCAAGCTTAAAATCTGGCTCCAATCTTTCCTAACCTACAGGCAGAAACATACATACCAGTGGGCCCAGCTCTGCTACAAAGCTCTCTCACTGAAAAGGGCCAAGGTTTCTGATCTAGAAACCAAAGCGTATTAAAACACCATTTATCTGGTTAGCATCAACGGGTAACCTCTTGTCAAACAATTCAAGAACTAAGTGGAAATCCTGCTTCGGAAGGTAAAGAAACAAAATTTCCCTGCAGGAGGAAAAAAAAAATGCCAAAAATGCAGAGTGTGCATTTCAAACAGATGTACCTGCTTTGCTCTGCTAACTGCCCAAGATCACGGGGGAGGTTTTCCAAGGAGAAATGCAGACAAGGCCAAAGATTTCCCTTCTCCCTGCCTTGTGGTTTCTGCCTCCCTGTATGTAACAAGACTCCCTAGGTAGCGATGGAGGGTCAGGAGAATGGCATGTGGCTTCCTGAAGTTTAATTAATAATAGCAAGTTTGCCCATCCAGCATCACGAAGGGGTCCACTCGGCTCCAGGGGCCCTCAGGACAGAAATAACATATTGCTCCAGAGTTATTAATGATGAAATGCAAATCACCTCCAAGAAAGTGAGTACAAAAGGAGGAGCTGAAAAAACAAATGATTCCTACCCACAGTCAGGGATAGTTCCCCAGGAAGGCAGAAAAGGGTAGGTAAAGCCTGTGATCTAGGCCTGATCCTGTCTGTCCTGTTTCTAAATGAATGGACCTTCCAAGCAAACACACACACACACACACACACACACACACACACACACACACATGCAAACACATACATACAAACACACATGCATACATGTGCACACACATACAAGAAATTACAGAAAGAGACAGAAGGCTCTAAAACCCAAAGATTATACTGTTTCCCAGAAAAACACAAGAGGAAAAACCACGCTTTCCCCACCCCTCCCTTAAGTGTTCTTCTTTGGACATTCGGTATTAATCAAGGACAGTGACGATAATAAAACTTTAAGTAATAGATGCCCGACAATAAAATGACAATGACAATGAAACAAGCCATGTTGTTTTAGAACACAGCTTACGTTTTTCAAAGTACTTGTACAGCTGTTACCTCTTTGGCCCTCTCAATGGGCCTAGGTGGTAGACAAGGGACATACAATTATCCACATTTAATAGATTAGATTAAGTGATTCCGGAAGGTCATCCAGTTAGCAGATGATGGAGCAGACAGGAAGTGGGATATAATGACTCCCAGCCTGGGGCTTTCTCCCTCCGAGGTAAGAAATGTGAATGCTTTCAATAGAAAAGGGCCGACCCCCAGGGGGAGACCACCAAGAGGAGGTCAGACATGTGGATGGCACTTTTACGAAAAACCCCTGCTATGAGGGTAACGATGTTGGTGTATCTAGAGAGAAGAAAAACCATCACATTCCTGAGCATGTTTGGGAACATGGTTGAGGACTGTGTCTTCCAGCCGCCTTCTTCTCTTTCCATCACCCTAGATGAACCTCCGTAATGTGCCAATATTGAACGAGAGACCTTAACGGATGGAATAGGGCCCCTTTACGGCACAGACACGCAAAGTAAGGCTGAGGAGGTGACTGGCCTGAAGATGAAAGCATTCATAAGAATTGGGAACTGGACCCTGGACTCTGGATTTGGAAAACAGAGCTCTTTATTCAACACCAGCTGCCTCGGGCAACTATTACCTTCAACTTTATTGCTGTCACTGTCCTTGATTAATACTGAATGTCCAAAGAAGAACACTTAAGGGAGGGTTGGGGAAAGCCTCATTTTTCCTCTTCTTTTTCTTCTGGGAAACAGCATAGCTGAATCTCCCATGGAAATTACCAGACACAATGTGGTGCAGTGGCCAGCAGTCCTGCTAGCACGGAAACTGTCCTATCGCTAGGGTATTTTTGAGATGCCCAAAAGGCAAGTACATTACGGTAGGCTGGATAATGCTCCCACCACCCCCCAAGATGCCCACGTCCTAGCTGCCAGAACCTGTGAATGTTACCTCATGTGGCAAAGGTACTTTGCAGATGTGATTAAGGATGTCACAATGAGGAGATAATCCTGGATTACCTGAGTGTGTGCGGTGTAATCACAAGGGTCTTTCCAAGCAGGAGAGGAGGATGCCAGTTACAGAAGCTGGCGAGGGGTGCACTGATGGCCAGAAAGGCCCAGCAGCCGAGGAAGGCAGGAAGACTCTAGAAGCCAGAAAGGGAAGGAAACAAATCCTCCCTTGAAGCCCTCAGAAGGAACCCAGCCCTGTTGATACCTTGATGTTAGACTTTTGGCTTCCGAAGATTTATTCTGTTGGAGAATAAATCTGTGCTGTTTTAAACCACTGATTTTACGGTTAAGTGTTACCGCATCAATAGGAAGCGAATGCAACTATCGCAAAACTAGAGAAGCAAGCCTTAGCTCCTGACCAGTAACCCTGGCTTCTAGGGATTTATGTACATGAGATAGGGGGTGGCATAGCCATTTGAAAATGACAAAGGCATTAAGGAGAGATTCAGAGTGACTATACACGGGAAGTATCGTCACGCTTTTAAATGGAAAAGGGTTGGTCATCTGTATGAACAGGAACTGTCTTTCTCAAAGAAATTCTAGTGCAATCCCTTTAGGACTACTTGATTGATAGTCCCTCCCTGGAAAGGAGCCTGTGGACATTCCCTCATCCACAGCCTGTGCTCCAGCCCCATCAGACTGTTGACGACTTCCAGAACCTGACAAGCTCACGCAAGCCTCCAGGTCTCCGCCCCTACAGTTTGCTTTTTGGAGGAACGCCCTTCTCGCTCTTGAGCTCTGCTAAAATCCTTCTTCCTAGTTCAGCTCAGTCATCACTTCCTCTGTGAAGCCTTCCCTGGCTCCCTCCCTCCCGCCCTTCTCTCTCTTTCCCTTTCCTTTCTCTCCATGCCCTGGGCATCCCCCTTAAGAGAGCCCTGGGCTTCCCCCTTAAGAGAGCCCTGGGCTTGTAAATGGCTGTTTGCTTGTCTTTCTCCCCTCCCCCACCAGCATGAGCCCCTGGAGAACAAGGAGACTTTCTCATTCCTCTTGTGTCACCAAACCCCTGCCACAGCCCATCCATAAAGTACTCTCTAGCTCTTTCTCACCCGAGAAATGCAAACCCCTCCTTTAAGGAAGTACCTTTCCCTATGAAGTTCCCTTGATTCCCCAAGAATGAGCTGCCCCCCTGTGCTCCCATACCCTCTGCTCCCGGACAGGTGCAGCTCCATCATGGTGGTCAGCCGGGGGCTACTTCCTCAGTAAACACGGAGTCCTCAAAGACCACGCCCCCTTCACCCGTCGGTCCTTTTTGTGTCTAGCACACTGCCTGCTTCACAGCCGATACACAAAGAACGTTGATGCAATTAAAATGAAAGCAAGACACGAAAAGGTAATTGCTAGGTCATCTCTACTAATGAAGCCCTGCGATTTCCAGAGGCAGCCTTTAAAAGCAAATACCTTGGGGCCCCCCGGGTGCCTCAGTGTCTGACTTCGGCTCAGGTCATGATCTCACAATTCATGAGTTCGAGCCCTGCGTCAGGCTCGCTGCTATCAGCACAGAGCCGGCTTCAGATCTTCTGTCCCCCTCTCTCTCTCTGTCCCTCCCCTGCTCCCGCTCGTGCTCTCAAAAATAAACAAAACGTTACATAATAAATAAATAAATAAATAAATAAATAAATAAATAAATAAACAAAAGCAGATAACTTTATGTTAAGGTTTTGCCTAGCCAGCTGCTGACTGTCCCCAGTTGGTGTTTCCCCTGGGCTTCCCACATAGACTTTGGAGCTCACGGTGGAGACACTTACAGTGTGTGTGTGCATACATGTATACATGTATGTGTGTGTGTGTGTGCGTGTGTATGTATATACATGTGTATGTGTGTGTGTATATATATATTTACTACGCTAAAAACTTTGTAGACTGTTTTTTTAATGTTTATTTATTTTTAAAAGAGACAGAGACAGAGCATGAGCAGAGGAGGGCAGAGAGAGCGGGAGACACAGAATCCGAAGCAGGCTCCAGGCTCCGAGCTGTCAGCACAGAGCCTGACGCGGGGCTCGAACTCACAAACTGTGAGATCACAACCTGAGCCGACGTCGGATGCTCAACCGACTGAGCCACCCAGGCGCCCGTACTATGCTAAAATCTTTGAAGCGAATATCGGAGACAAATGTCCCTCATCTCAGAGAGACATTCGTTTGTAAAAGTTAGCTTAAACAATGAGTGTTCCCTTTAATTTTGAAGCAGGCTTTCTAACAGTCCGAGTGTGACAGGAGCAGGACGCAGCACAGATGGGTTTAAACCCTGACTCTCTCGCTTTTCCTTCTGTGTGGCCTCGATCTACGCATGTTCTCTCTGACCCTTGAGTCTGTCATCGCTAACCGGGAACGATAGCGGTCTACCACACGAGCCTGTGACGAAGGTGTGATGGAAAATGTCTGCCAGCATGCCTGGCATGTGGAAGTGACTCTGCCACGTCACCTGCCTGCTGGCAGGTGACCCCACACTATGCTAAGCACTTTGTATGAATCGTCCAATTCGCGGCAGCCCAGTGGAGCAGGGGTGGGATCATCCCCTTGGGGGCAAAGCTAAGCAATGTGGCAGGACACACATCTAGGAAGGGGCAGGGTTGGGCACAGTGACCAGACCTGACAACTCCAGAGCTGACCTCTTCACTATCAGGCAGTCAGCAGCCTCTCCGGATGTGCTAGCTCCCACCCCCCACCCCCGACCTGGCACCTGAAGGACTGGTGAGGAGACTGCAGTCAGACATCTACTGAGACTGAAGACCAACGTCTGAAACAACGCGACAAAAACAAAAAGCAGCAACTGAGTACTGGCCACAAGCTGCTCCTGAGATGTGGGTCTGCGCAGTCCGGGCAAAGGCCTCTCGGTCCAGCCAGGCTACCTGCTGACGGGAAACTAGCTCCACTTCCCCAAAGAACTTCTGGGAAGCCCACCCTCCCCAACCTTTCTGACACCTGAGGGCTATGACACGCCGAGTGCCACACGCCCAATGGAAACAGCGGCCATGATTTTCAAGGTTGTGACTTCCAACGTCCCAGGCTCTCACAACTGTCTCCAGGAGCTGGAAGTTCTCAACTTGGCAACACGTACTGGGGGAGGGGAGGAGCGCTCCCTATCTTGAAAAATCTCTGAATTAAAGCCATCAAACATCCCATTCCCCAGATTCCAGCTGGTCCACACACGCAATGATCAGGAAAACTGGCTAATGTAGGCGAGCATGTGGAAGACCACCAGGAAGGAAGGCCTCCTTGTTAGCAGGCTCTTTGGCCACCAGAGCAGTGAAAGTTACTCGACGTCAAAGAGGAGTGGGGTCTATTCTCATATCCTGTCTTTGTGGAAGCTGAGTTAAATGGGCCAATAGACATTCACCACAGGTTTCTACTAGGTTATGCACTTGAACTCTGGCAGCGGGACTCTCTCTGGGTTTCATCATCACCAGACATGTCGGGAATGAGAAGAAAGCCAGTTGGTTTATGTGTTATAAAAGGGAAAATCCTACAGTAACAGGGCTCCTTCCAGTTCCCTCCAGCCTGTGGGTGCCCATTTCCAGAAATCAAGGGGGGGGCGGCTTCTACTGAGGAGCGCCTTCAATTTCGCAGGCGAGCGGCGGCACTGTGGCACTGATGGCCGGGCTCACTTAGCACCCTCCTCTCCCCACCCCTCCCCCTTTAGCTATCACCAGGACACAGACTTGGGCATGGAGAGAGGGGAGACTTGGTGAGTACCATCATGGAACCTGTTGGCCAAGACCTGCAGCCTCAATTCCCCTCCTCCACAAGGTGCCGGTGCTCGGACTGAATCCCAGGAGAAGGCCACCCTTTGTGGAGGGCTTTCCCACAGGTCGCACCAAGACAGGGCAGAAGGAGGTGTGCCCAGGTCCCGGGATCCCGGCTGCACCCAGGCTGCACTGCCTGGAGGCCCGCCCTCCTGGACTAGACCTCAGTGCCTGGCTCCCTGTTTTCCTGTGTGGCCCCAGTTCACCATCAGAGCCTTCCTGCAGAACCAAACTTCTACCTGGAACTCTCACACATGAACACTCAGCCTTTAAAGCCTTAAAGGGAGGTAGCACTACATTTTCTTGAGCACCTACTATAGGCCAGGAAATATGACCCTATTATTTCATTTAACCACTCAACAATCCCCTGTGCTATGGATTATTATCCTCTCGTTTGAAAGATGAAGCCCTGGGGCTTCCGAAAAGTTAGGTAACTTTCCTAAGCTAAGATCCTCGGGAAACCTCCAATAAATACTGCCGTGGTTTCCAAGGCTTTTTAGAGCGTGATTTGCAGTATGTATGTGTATGCTGTAATGAGACAAAGGTGCGATATGCAAGCAAGTAGACTCAAGAGGTTCCCAAATATATTTCAGCTAAGTACCTTTTATTTGTTTTTCAAGCTTGGGTTCAAACCCTACCTGTTCTGTGTGGTCCACCCTGACTGCTCCATCCCGGAATGGCGTCCCATCTTCTGAACTCTAGTCCTATCTCTACGGCTTTCCAGCACATGTAGTGTCTTGTGGGTTTGCCACCCATCCACCACCACACGGTGTCGGGCACCCAAGGACAGGGTTGTGGTTTCTAATGTTTTGAACTCCCCTTGGCGCCTAGGACTAGCTGCAGAGAAGATTCCCCTGATTGCAAGAGGAGAGTTGAACCCTGCAAGGTTGAGACACACTTCATTTTAAGCCGTGACTCCCATATCCCATCCACTTTTCAAGACATGACTCAAACCATCCAACCTGTAGGCAGCTTCTCTGACCACACCTGCCGTGAGAGGGAGCAGCTTCGATTTCAAAATACCCATTTCGCGGAAGGAAAACCTCCAGATTCATTCTATAAGGCCAGCACTACCTTGATTCCAAAACCAGACAAATATTCCACTAAAAAGGAGAATTACAGGCCAATATCCCTGAGGAATGTGGATCCAAAAATTCTCACCAAGATACAAGCAAATTGAATCCAACAGTGCATTGAAAGAATTATTCACCAAGGTCAAGTAACATTTATTCCTGGGCTGCAAGGGTGGTTCCATAATCGCAGATCAATCAATATGGTATGCCACATTAATAAAAGAAAGGATAAGAACCATATGATCCTCTCAATAGATGCAGAAAAAGCATTTAACAAAGCACAGCATCTATTCATGACAAAAGCCCTCCTCAACAAAGTAGGGTCAGAGAGAACATATCCCAACATAATAAAGGCCATATATGAAAAATCCACAGCTAATAGCATCCTCAGTGGGGAAAAACGGAGAGCTTTTCCTCCGTGGTGAAATACAAGACAGGGATGTCGTCCACTCTCACCACTGTTATTTAACATAGTACTGGAAGCCTTAGCCTCAGGAATAAAACAACAAAAAGAAATAAAAGGCATCCGAATTGGTGAGGAAGAAGTCAAACTTTCAGTATTTGCAGATGACATGATACTCAATGTAGAAAACCCAAAAGACTCCAGCAAAAAATTGCTAGAGCTGATACATGAATTCAGCAAAGTCACAGGATACAAAATCAACATACAGAAATCTGTTACATTTCTATACACCCATAATGAAGCAGCAGAAAGAGAAATCAAGTAATTGGTCTCATTTACAAAGGCACCAAAAACTGTAAGATATCTAGGAATAAACCTACCCGAAGAGGTGAAAAATCTATACACTGAAAACTATAGAAAGCTTATGACAGAAATTGAAGAAGACACCAAAAAACGGAAAAAGATTCCACGCTCCTGGGTAGGAAGAACAAATATTGTTAAAATGTCTACATTACCCAAAACAATCTACACATTCTATGCAATCCCTATCAGAATACCACCAGCATTTTTAACAGAGCTAGAACAAACAGTCCTAAAATTTGTATGGAACCACAAAAGACCCTGAATAGCCAAAGCAATCTTGAAAAAGAAAAGCAAAGCTGGAGGCATCACAATTCCACACTTCAAGTTATATTACAAAGCTGTAGTCATCAAGACAGTATGGTACTGGCACAAAAGCAGACAAAAATCAATAAAACAGAATAGAAAACCCAGAAATTGAACTATAGCTATGTGGTCAACTAATCTTTGACAAAGCAGGAAAAAGAATATCCAGTGGAAAAAAGACAGTCTCTTCAACAAATGGTGTTGGGAAAACTGGATAAGCAACATGCAGAAGAATGGGAATGGACCACTCTCTTATACCATACGCAAAAATAAATTCAAAATGGAGGAAAGGCCTCAATGTGAGACCTGAAACCATCAAAATCCTAGAGGAAAACATAGACAGCAACCTTTTTGACCTCAGCTGTTGCAACTTCTTACTAGGCACATCTCTGGAGGCAATGGAAACAAAAGCAAAAAATGAACTATCGGGACCTCATAAAGATTAAAAGCTTTTGCACAGCAAAGGAAACAATCAACAAAACTAAAAGTCAGCCTATGGAATGGGAAAAGATACCTGCAAATGACACGTCTGATAAAGGGTTAGTATCCAGCATCTATAAAGAACTCATTAAACTCGACACCCAAAAAATAAATAATCCAGTTAAGAAATGAACAGAAGACATGCATAGACACTTTTCCAAAGAAGACATCCAGCTGGCCAACAGGCACATAAAAAGATGCTCAACATCACTCATCATCAGGGAAATATAAATCAAACCTACAATGAGATATCAACTCACACCTGTCACAGGGCTAAAATGAACAACACAGGAAACAACAGATGTTGGTTAAGGAAGTGGAGAAAGGGAACCCTCTTACACTGTGGGCGAGAATTTAAACTGGTGCAGCCACTCTAGACAACAGTATAGAGGTTCCCCAAAAAGTTAAAAACAGAACTATCCTAAGACCCAGGAATCACACCACTAGGTGTTTACCCAAATGATACAAAAATACTGATTCAAAGGGGCACATGCACCCCAATGTTTATAGCAGCACTATCAACAAGAACCAAACTACGGAAAGAGTCCAAATGTCCACCGACTGATGAATGGATAAAGAACATGTGGCATATATACAGAGTGGAATACTACTCAGCCATCAAAAAGAATGAAATCTGACCATTTGCAATGATGTGGATGGAAATAAAGTATATTATGCTAAGTAAAATAAGTCAGTCAGAGAAAGACATATATCATATGATTTCATTCATATGTGGAATTTAACAAACAAAAGAGATGAGGCGCCTGGGTGGCTCAGTCAGTTAAGCATTTGACTCTTGATTTCAGCTCAGGTCATGATCTCATGGTTGTGATATCAAGCCCCAAGACAGGCTCTGCACAGGGTGCAGAGGTTTTCTCTCTCTCTCCCTCCGCCCCTCCCCAGCTCATGTCATCACTCACACACTCTCGTTCTCTCTCTCTCAAAAAAAAAAAAGAGAGAGAGAAACAAAACAGATGAACATAGGAGAAAGAAAAAAAAGAGGGAGGCAAACCATAAGAGACTCTTAACCATAGAGAATAAACCGGGTGTTACATGTAATTGATGAATCACTACATTCTACTCCCGAAACCAATATTACACTACATGCTAACAAACTAGAATTGAAACGAAACCTTGAAACATTAACAAAATAATAAGATATAAAAACATATATGAATGGAGAAAAAAACCCACCTATTTCACAAATACCTATTTCTGTGAAAAGAACTTGAGTGCCAGACTCCAACAGACCCACTTAGAATTCTGGTTCTGTTGCTTCTGAAGCAGGTGATTTTGAGCAAATCACTCCATTCCTCTGAGCCTCAGTTTCCTCATCTGTAAAATGTGAATATATCCATCTGCCTCATAGGGTTGTATAAACTCTAAATGTCATAATGCATTCGATATGGTGCCTGCACATAAGCCATGGCCCAAAATGGCTTTACTATCATTATTTTATCACAGTACCTTGTATGGAAGACATTTACATCCATGTCTTTTCTAAGCTTCTAGATTAGTGGTTCTCAAAGTCTGGGGTACATCAGAATCTCCTAATCTGAAGCTACTTAGGGTCATACCCCAAACCTACAAAACAGAATTGCCATTAGGGAGGGGAGATCGTGAGGACTGGGCAGCCCCCCTTTGAACAAGCTTCCCCACCCACTGCATTTGGTTCTGATATGTGCTCACCTGCCTGCAAAATTCTGCTAGACGATATTCAATTCCCAAATTCTCTTCCATAGAACTCTAAGGTCCCACAGAGGTACTTCCAAACCAATGGTTCCCACCCTCGGCCGGACAGCAATTATATCGATGTGTGCTCACAACCCCTAGAGATTCAGATGTTGGTTTGGGATGTGATCAGGGTGTTGAGATTTCAGAAAGGTGGTTGCAAGATTCTCATGGTCAGCCAAGGTTGAAAGTCACTGGCCCATTGGGATGCCCTGTGTGACAAACTGAGCCTCAGCCTAACACTGATTTTGTAGACAGGATTCTTATGCTGAAAGAAAAAAAAAAAAAGTAAGTTTGCAAACAGCTGCTCTAGCCTGTCAGTATGAGCCTTCAGCCCCAACCTGGCTTTTAATCACCTTTGTGTCTGTCCCAGGGCCTCACAACATGGTAAATACTTAAATATTTGTTGGAAGGTTGAATAGTTCTGTTTTGTGTGTTATCTGGCTCCAATTAAGTTTTCAGTTGCCTAGCATAACAACCTAACAGTTTCTGAAACATCTAAGCCCTAAGAGCCTTTGCCTCAAACCTCAAACCTGAAACAGAGAGTCTGGCAAGACAGCCATCCAGAGAACACGCGGACATTTCTTCTGGGGTCACATGTACCATGCAAGCTCCTAATGACTGATAAACATAAGCAAATGTGATTTCCGTCAGCCGGGAAGAGCGTGAGGTTTGTTGGTGGCGCAGGCCTCCCAGGCTAATATTTGGATTGTTTCATCTGAAACTGTCAAATTACAAAAGCATGATAAAAACTCGTAGGAACTTCATAGTAAACAGTAACTGGCCCCTTGTCAATAAGTCGGGAGAAAAAAATTTCCTGCTGCCAAAACGCATGGGCCAGAACGCCTGCAGTGCGGGCCTGCGGCCAACTAGAGCCTGTTCCCTGGGCAGCTCTTCTGGGCTCCCAACCACAGAGGAGTCCCTGAGTACTCCAGGAATCCGGGACCCAGCAGCACCTTCACATCTTAGCTTTTCCACGGCTCTGGGGCCCTGGGTAGTCCTTTAACCTCTTGGAGCCTCAGATTCTTCATGTATAAAGGCTCTTTAATCAGGTCCTTAGAGCCACGACTGCCTGGGTTTGAATCCCAAGTCTTTATAGACTGGCTGTGTTGCTTTGGACAAGTTACTCTGCTTCTCTGGGCCTCCTTTTCCTCACCTCGGGCATGAGGATGGGATTGGCACTATTTCACAGAGTTGTCCGTGTAAAGTGGCAAGAACAGTGCCTGGTATAGAACAGGCATTCAATGAACTTTAGCTATTATACGTCTGCACTTCTCAAACCAGGAGTTTTGGTCTTTCCTTTTCTCTTTACGTTTTAGAACTGGGTTGGTGTCAAAGTTCACCGGGCGGCACACCTGACCTTAATGGACGTAGGACTATTACGATCTTTTTTATCCTCCTTAACATGAACTTTGAAATGTTTCGTGCAGAAATAATAATGCAGTTGATTATGGGATGCCTCCCCCTACCGCAGAAGGAACGCCATTCATCTGCGAAATATGCCCTGAATTACCTTTTGAAAATCTGAGAAGTTCTGAATTCTAAAGGGCGTTGGCCACCAGCATTTCAGGTTAAGGGAATAGAGAGCTACGCTTATGACGGGGTTGTGATCGATAAAAGGGAGGAAGCATCCTCCCAGCTGACCTCTCTTTCCTCTCCCACTGACAGGCCGTGCCAGCCCTCAGAACTCACAGATCGTCCCTTCTTCCTTCCATCTAGCCAAATGTGGTTTATCCTTCAGAATTCGGCTAAAGCACCTTCCCTGTGAAATGGTCCTCTCTGAACTCCTACCGACCATGTCAAGAGC
The DNA here is from genome assembly GCF_023721935.1 of Panthera uncia. Taxonomy (NCBI): domain Eukaryota; kingdom Metazoa; phylum Chordata; class Mammalia; order Carnivora; family Felidae; genus Panthera; species Panthera uncia. The sequence goes on along the minus strand of NW_026057582.1, from coordinate 109,981,670 downwards.
ATGCGGCTGGGGAGGGCGGATGGGCTGCGTCTCCCCCACACCTCCAGGTTGCACGGCAGTGACAGTGACAGGCTACTACATGTGGCTGAGAAGGATGCTCAGGAAGCATCTAGCCGCAGTGGGCAAGGGTGGTCATCAGTGCTGATGTCTGAACCCCCAGTGACAAGAGGGGCTGGGCAGCCCCCCCTGGTAGCGCATGCCTTTCCCCAGATGGACACTAATTTGGCTTGATGACTTCCTGTTCCTCCTGTAAATGTTTGCTTGTTTGTTGTTGTGTATTTAAAAACTCCCAAGAATCTATCATGGACCTAGAAGCACTGAACAAATACTTTCGAATGACCACGGGGTAATCTGTAAGTATCAGTGGATTAATTCACTGACAAGCTCTTCTCAGCTGCTGTGTTCCTACCTTGCCCAAGGGCACCGCCTAATTTGGCATATTCATGCTGGGCATGAAGAACCATGAGAGGCGTTTTGGGGCTATACAACTATTTCGATGCTGCCATGCAACTTCTAGAATTCATATTTTATTAAGACTCTAAAAAAAATGTCTCGGTCCTCCATCAGAGATATCCTCAAAGCAGGGTGCTCACCCAAAATTCTGTGCAGAAACTTTCCAGAAAAAGTGCACACAATCCTGAAGTCAACAGTTTGGGAGCACGTATGACACCCGACATTCACTTTGTGCAAGGGCTTGAAATTTCCTCATCGACTCCCCGGTTGGAACTCCCCTCGTCTTGTGTCCTCTGCTCACATCCACACAGCCTGCGGCCAGGGATCTCCCTTTCCCCCCCCTGCACCGGACCGGAGGTCTCCCCCCACCCTTGCCCGCCTTGCCTCACCCCTCCACAGGGCCTCCCTAAGGTTGATGCCTAAGGGCCTGCTCAGAATTAGCTTCCCTTTGAAGAGGATTCTGAAGCACAGAGTGGGGCGGGAGTGGCCTCAACGCTCTAGAAGGCTGCAAAATAAATCAAAAGATGAAAGGAAATACGCGGAGCCAAGAATTCCTCCCCGGCCGGCAGAAGCGACGCGTTGACCGCGCGATGCTATGGGTGGCGCGGGGCAGCGCGCGGCACGTCGGGGTAGGGGCAGGGGTGGGGGGGCTGGGGGGGGGGGGGGAAGGGGGGGCGGGGGCGGGCGCGCGCGTACCTTCTTTCCGCCGTGGGGTCGCGGCCCCGCGCCTGCGGGTGCCGGCTGCCCCTCGGCCCCGGGCCCTGGCGGCTGGCGTCGGGGGCGGCGGGGGCGCGCGGCTCCCCGCGGTCGCGGCTGCGGTGCAGCGGCACCGACGTGCGCACGGCCGACACCACGTGGCCCGCGAAGGCGCGCTGGGGCGCCCCGGGCCGCAGGGCCCCGCGCGCGCGGGACGAGCCGGGCAGGCAGGGCCGCGTCTGCTCCATCACGCCGCCGCTGCAGCTGCGCGAGCAGGCGGACCAGGGCCCCCAGGCGCCCCACACGCCCTGGCCGCCGCCGCCGCCGTCTTCGGGGGCGCCCTGGGCCGCCGCCATCCGCTGCGGGACCTGCGGAGACAAGAGGCCGGTTAGGGGGCCCGAACACTCGCTCCTGCTTCACCCCCCCCCAGAGGCTCTGGGTAACCAGAAAGCGTTATCCGTTAGGCACTAGTAGGCACAGGGCTGGTTTTCAAATCAGAAGAATGAGGGGACTGTAATCCAGCCTAGGTTATATTCGCCTTATACCAATGCACTCATAAAATATAACTCCAACTTTTTTTTTTTTTTTTTTTTTTTTTTTATGTTGGAAGGGACACACAAAGGTAGACGTGCCTAAGGCTCACATACATAACTCGGTCCTCGCTTCCGGTGCCATGACCTTGGAGAGCTCAGTGTGGCACCCTCTCTCTTACTGAGGCTTATCCCTCAAGAGTGCCCCTTAACCTCCAACTTAGGTCCTCGGGATTCAGGCCAGAGGGACCGGACTTCCCTTAAGCTGCTGGAGAGGCCGCGTGGCCCAGTCTCCGTGCAGTCCCGGCACTGGGGACACCGCAAGTTAGAGGCCCTGCCCTAGAGCCAGGCGCCTAGGGTCACATCCCTGCCACCACTTCTAGCAGTGTGACTAGGAAGGGGGCCTGTGTTCTACCTCACAGGGATGTAAGGAGATTTAAGTCAGGTCTTCCATGTGCGTAGCAGGGAGCCTGGCACTAAATACATATTTGTTGGTAAGGCTAAAGTAGTGATTTTCCTGCTTCCATAGTAAATCGGAAGTCAGAAATGTCGGAAAGTTTCAAAGTTCTAACCTAGAGAGTGATTCTACACTCCTGTTCATTTAACCCATCATTTGACAGAGAACAGCGATGCCGGGCGCGGCAGGCGGGGCGGGTACGCAGTGTTCCTTCATGGTGCAGACATGCTCTGAGCACCAGCTATATGCCCATGCTGAGCTAGGCCCTGAGAACCAGGAGGAAAGCACCCCAGCTCCACACAAATGGCCTAGACCCAGCAGAAGAGCACTGTGCAGCTAGCACAAGACTGGGGGAGGCTCCTGGGGGGACTGGCTTCTCTGGCTGGGCGGGGTGGGGAGGGGAGAGGGATTCAGAAGGCCTCAGAGGGGGTGCCTGATTGGCTCAGTTGGGCTGAGCATCTGACTCTTGAGTTCGGCTCAGGTCATGATCCCAGGGTCACGGGATCCAGCCCCGTGTCGTGGAGCCTGCTTAGGAGTCTCTCGTCTCCAGCTGCCCCCCTCTTCCCAGCTTGCGCCCTCTCTATCTCAAAAAAAAAAAAAAAAAAAAAATTAATCAATTAAAAAAAAAATTAAGAAGCGGTGGCTTCTTAATTAATAAGAAGTGGGTGGCTCAGTGAGTTAAGCATCCACCTTCGGCCCAGGTCATGATCTTGTGGTTTGTGGGTTCCAGCCCCGTCAGACTCTGTGCTGACATCTCAGAGCCTGGAGCCTGCTTCAGATTCTGTGCCTCCCTTCCTCTCTCTCTCTCCCCCCCCCCCCGCCCCTCCCAGCTCATGTTCAATCTCTCTCTCTCAAAAATAAATAAACATAAAAAAATCAAATCAAACAAACAAACAAACAAAAAGGCGGCCTCAGAGAAGGAATCACAGTAATAGCTGTAATACTCAGGTGCCCACTCAATACCAGGTTAACACATGTAATCTCCGGCCCTCTCAGAGGTGTGGTTTCCCTGCCCGGGTCATGTCGCCACAGCAGGGTTTGGAGTTCAGTCTATTCAATTTCCAAGTCCCAGTCCTAATGTGGGACACTGACCAACACTATGACTTTCTTTAGAACATGAGTTTTTCAGTGAACCTCATGCTTCCATCCTAAGTGCAAAAAGCCATGATTAACTCAGCTTGTTGTTGTTGTTGTTTTAGATCTTGGTTTTGGAAGCATTTTTTGGCCCAAAGCTCAAACACTTTTCATGGTTGTGTTCTTCCTCTGTCCCCACAGTACCCCTGAGCAGTGAGAAGGTCCAGGGACCATCCTCCCCTTTGTGTGGCACAAACCCAAGAAGACTGAGCTCCTTCACACCACATGGAAATGACAGGTGGAGCTAAGATGACCTCAGAGGGGGCCTGTGAGGACTTGAGGAGGAAACCTTAATCACTGCTGTGGCTGGCACTGTAGTCACTAAAAGTGAGGGCTTAGCCCTTGGTTAGAGTCCTTGTCCCCAGGTAATCAGTCACCCGGAAGCCTTGGGGCTCGTTTAATTGAGGCCGTTTTCCTTCAACTACATTCCAGGGCAGAGTGGTCTGTGGATGACATCTGCAGCTCAAGTTGGGTTCCTGAAGGTTCAGGGAGCAACGATGGCAGGATGACACAGAGCGGAGGGAACCCAGGGAGCAAATAAGCATCTAATCAGAGGGTGAAGCCCAGAGGTGGATGTCACCCAGCCAGCCTTTGGGAGCCATGTTCAGAGAGCCAAGGCAGGAGGTTGGAGGTAACATGGGGTGGAGCCAGTGGGAGACGGAGTCAGAGCAAGGGCAAGACAGAAGGTTCTGTGACAGGAGGGCTACAGTTCCACACGGCCAGTGCGTGAGCAGCAGCGGGTGAATGGGTACATGAATAGTGACTACACTCAACTCATCGTTACTAAATTGGGGACCCAGGAGAGAAGGCTTTTTGCCTGTTTATAAATACAAACTAAAAGGAAAAAACACAAGCTTTTGTTCTTTCTCCTCTCTTACGTGCCCTGATTTCTTTTTTTTTTTTTAATTTTTTTTTAACGTTTATTTATTTTTGAGACAGAGACAGAGCATGAACGGGGGAGAGAGAGAGAGAGGGAGACACAGAATCTGAAACAGGCTCCAGGCTCTGAGCCATCAGCACAGAGCCTGACGCGGGGCTTGAACTCACGAACCTCGAGATCATGACCTGAGCCGAAGTCAGACGCCTAACCGACTGAGCCACCCAGGCGCCCCTGCCCTGATTTCTTAATATCAAACTGATCGTGGATTCACTCAGGTGGCTGGGAAAAAATGTGCTTAATCAGGCCACAGTCTTGATACATAACGTAATCCCTGAAGTGCTTGTAGTGGGTTGAATGGTGGCACGTCCGTGCCCTAACCCGGCAAAACTTGTGAATATGACCTTATTTGGCAAGAGGCTCATTCTATAATACTGATTGAGATGAGAACATCCTGGATTTTCTAGGCAGGCCCTAAATCCAATGACAAATGTTCTCACCCGACACAGAGGAGAAAACGCAGAGGGAAGGAGGCCACGTGACCACCGAGGCAGACCAGAGAGATAGAGCCATGAGCAGGAATGCAGGGAGCCATCACAAGCTGAAAGAAGCAGGAAGGATTTATCCCCCCGTAACTGGAAGAAGTGGGGGCCCTGGAAACACCTTGAATTTGAGCTTCTGGCCTCCAGAATTGTGAGGAAGAAATTTCTGTTGTTTCAAGCCATCAAGTTTATGGTGATTTGTTACAACTGCCCAAGGAAACGAATACAGTGTTTAGTACTTTCAGGACAAGGAAGAAGAGCGGACAGGCATTTTCTGAGCACCTTTTCTGGGTCTGGCATTGTGCAAACCCCTCGGGTAGGGACAGGCTCTACGGCCTAGGCACCACTTAGCTTCACATTACACTTTACAGGCCCCTCAGCCACCCTGACAGGTTGGTGTTATTTTGTCCCCTCTACATGGAACAAGTGAGGCCTCTAGAGGCTACATGGCTTGCCCAGTCTCAGGCTGGTAAGGGGCACAGACAGGACTGAAACTGAGGCCTGCTCACTCCTGTTCCAGGGTTCTTCCCCCCCACACCCCTGCAGCATGTTGCCTTTCTGCCTGCTTTTGGTGGAAAATAGAAGGGGAAAATGCGTAGAAATAAATCCACTTTGATAGTTCTAGCAGGATAATTGGGATAAACAAGCAAAGGCAGAAGGATGTGTCTGACACATTGCGGGACTTCAGTTATCCACGGCCTCCTGGGTTCTTATTAACGTTGATAAGGAAGGCACTGTCACTAACATTGGGATTAGACATGCAACTATACTAAAAGGCCACTTCCTAGAACTAATCCCACCCTGAATTTAGCTTCCCATTGCCAAATTGGGCAGGGTCCCTGGGGGAAGAAAACACGAAACCACATTCCACCCAATTCTATTCACAAGAATTCTCTAATTTATAGTTGAATTATGGTGAGTGACTTTAAATTCCATCTCAGTCCCCATGGTGGGAATCTGACCACATACTCCAAAATTGGATTTTTATACTATGCAGCCAGAAACAAAGAAAAAAGAGACAGAAAAACAAAAGGAAGGGAGGGGGGAAACAAAGAAAGAGAAAGAAAGGAAGAAAGAACAAAGAAAAAATAAAGGGAAGGGGGCTTTGGAGGTGACAGCACCCCTGAGAGCACCAAACTCCTATCCTCCCCGTACTCTTCCCAACCCTCCCCGTGACCTGCTCCCTCCTTGTTTCCCCATAGTCAAGGAGTTTTCTGTGACACAAGACGGGAAAACTTTCAAGTACCCTGAGACACAGTATTCCTAAAATCACGACTAACTAACAGGACCTCTGTTAGTCAGGGACAAGCATCAAAACCAAAGACTAAATCATGATGAGAGGCCAGAACAAAGAAGGAATCGAAACTTAAAGGCTTGTAATCTGCCAGCACATTGCTCCTTCCCCAGGATACACATGACATGTTAAGACTGAAGCAGAAAACCTGAGGCGCTTCTAAAATACACCCTAAACTGCTGTCTTTTCCTCACTTACGAAGATGGCTAACCAATCAGTAAGGAAAACATGAACAAGCCAAAGGAAATAAGGACAAAGGGCATAAGCGTGTGGTTTACAGTCATCAGGGACTGAATGTGTCCCCCTCAAAATTCAAATGTTGAAGCCCTAACCCTCAACGTGGTGGTATTTGGAGGTGAGGCCTTGGGAGTTAATGAGGTTTAGATGATGTCATGTTGGTGAGACCCCATGATAGGGCTCATGTTCTTATGAGAAGAGCAAGAAAGACCAGGAATCTCTCTCTCTCTCTCTCTGTCTCTCTCTAGCATGTGAGGACATAGTGACAAGCCAGTGTCTGTAAGCCTGACAGAGAGCCTTCACGGGCAACCAAATCTTGATCTTGGATTTCCCAGCCTCCAGAACTGTGAGACATAAATGCCTAGTGTTTAAGCCCCCTACTCAATGGTATTTTGTTACAGCAACTCAGGCTGACCAATACAACAGGAAAGTCAATACAATATATGAAAACTGTTTAACATCACATACAATCAAACAAATGCAACAACAGAATAAAACAAGAGAATTCCAATTTGTACCTGTTAGATTGGCAAAGAATACAAAGGATGGCAAGATTGATATGATAGGGTAAGGACGTTCACTGCTGGTGGGACGCTAAACAGGGGCAACTTCTTTGGGAGGGAACTTTGCAATACCTATCACAGTTGTATTTTATTTTTGAAAATTTTTAATGTTTATTTAATTATTTTGAGAGACAGAGCCAGGGAGAGGCAGCGAGAGAGGAGGAAAGAATCCCAAGCAGGCCCCGTGCCGCCAGCATAGAGCCCAACACGGGGCTCGATCCCACACACCATGAGATCATGACGTGAGCTGAAATCAAGAGTTGGCCGCTCAACCGACTGAGCCACCCAGGCGGCCTAGCAGTCAAAGTTTTATACTGTGTTGGAAGCATACCTAATCCCCAAACCAAACTGGTGCTTGGTCTATTCCACTGGAGGTTCCAGGGTGGGTGTAGGGGTAAGATAACAGAATTAAAAGAGAAGCTTTTTGAAGTACACATGCCATGCTATGCCCCTTCCCCCAGAGACAATGATGTGTCCTGCCTGGAGTGAGGCAGGGGTCAAGGGAGAAATGTGTATTTTGGATAAAATCCCCCAAACCTTTTAATATCCCCCTTCTCACTTAAAAGCAACTATTTGATATTATGGTGCCTCTCTAAATAGTCAGACTGGGGCATGAGCCAGGGAGCAGAGAAAGGCGAAGCCATTCCGAGAAGTGAGAGAGTCAGGGAAGCTACATTCCTATTGAACTCAACTTGAGCCATGCAAAAGACGAGGTGGTTGCCGAACCAGAGGGAGAATTGAAATCCCCCAAAGACTCTGGGGTTGGAGCTGGATGCTGTAACTAACAACATTTTGGGATCCGTCGTACGGAAGTTAATGTTAGGCAGGGATTTTTGTGTAAATGTGTATCAACAGTAAGACGTGTGTGTAGGGCAGCCTGGCAGTCATTCCCCTTTCCCTGGGTCCTTTAGGAAATCACCCCTCCACACTGAATGAAGTGTGGTGGGAATGTATTCAGGGGCCCTGCCAGCTGAAGCCAAGGTAAGCAATGTGGGCCAATTGGACGCTCCCTCCCTGAAATCTGAATAGCCAGTAAAGGGGCCAAGAGACCACAAATGGCTTCGAGTCCTTCTTCCTGACCCCACTGTTTATTCTCTGAGACCATTTCTTTTGCTCTCTGGCATGCCTCAATGCCCACCTGCTTCCGTTGCTTGCAGTGAAGAACTCTAAATAATATCTAAATGGTTACAAACATTATCATATAAAGTGTGGTAACCAAAATAATGTGAAGTTAACTGGGTCTGCCTTTGGCACGGGATTTGGAGGCCAGAAAGCAGCGACTGGGATGACGAGAAGCCTCGGGGTTAGGGGAGTCCAGGACTACAGGATTCATGGAGACAACAGCTGACCACAGTCTGCATAACCAGAGAACCAAGGTCTCCCTAAAACAGGATGGACTGATGGAATAGGAGGTTCACAGGGACGGCGTGGGAGCTCAGAGAAGAATAGGGTAAGCGATAATCCGAGCAGCAGTGGCTGTCGTATTTCATCATAGTTTTTTTAAGGGGGATGAACACATGCCCCTTAGGATGGCCAAACAAACTAGGGCTTGATAGACTCAGTGAAACACCATAATCATGAACAATACAGAGCGATATGGAAACAGCCTTGGAATATAATATTAAGTGAAAAGTACCAAATAGAAACTTGCAACTATACCATGATTATAATGATGTAAAGATTCTGTAGGCATATAATAAACAAAGCCTGGAAGGGGACGTGGAAAAATGAAAACATACGACGTGTTACTGAAGCTGGACCCAGGGTAAGTTTTCTTGTAATTTAAAAAAAGTTCAGTGATGGTTACAATATTGCTTGCTCAATAAATACAAATAAATTGGGGTGCCTGGGTGGCTCTGGCGGTTAAGCGTCCGACTTCGGCTCAGGTCAAGATCTCGCGGTTTGTGAGGTCAAGCCCCACGTTGGGCTCCATGCTGACAGCTCAGAGCGTGGAGCCTGCTTCGGGTTGTGTCTTCCCGTCTCTCGGCCCCTCCCCTGCTCATGCTCTGTCTCTCTCTGTCTCTCAATAATAAATAAATGTTAAATAAATAAATAAATAAATAAATAAACAAACAAACAAATAAATGAAAATTGACTCAATGAAGAAAGATTCCGAGCAGATTGTGCAGGGTGGGAGACACAGAGGAGTAAACCAAGAGTCGGTGGTAGTCCTTGTCAGAGAAAGCCCGAGAATTTCTCATCGCCATCAGCAGATCTGTAACTAGGAACACAGCTCTAAATGTTTTCAATGTATTTGGTTTCGGTACGAATGTAAAATCATGTAAGATTTCACTGGTTTCTAATTTTCTTTCTACAAAATTAAACCCAGCATCTGTTCTTCATAGAAAACGAGTCACATGCAAAGTCTGAAATTCTAAAGTCTCGTTCTAGAAGAGACTGGAAAAAGTAGGTTTGCTTTTAGCCACATAACCAAGTCAACACCCTAAAGCAAACATTACGAAAATACACCTTGGATATTGAGCCCAGAGAGCAAAGTTTTGGAGAGCTGAGAGCAAACGAGAGCAGGAACATACAGCTGGCAGCTCAGCTGGGACATTTGTTACCTGAGACCCTGTGTGGGAGCATGGGGAGGGAGGTGCACTTTGATAAAACACACACACACACACACACACACACACACACACACACACACACAAAACTCCAAACTCATACCAGATCTAAATGAAGGACCACCACCATGGTTTTCTCCGAGACATAAATTCAACCTTCCATCTCAAACACCTATCTTGACTCTGACACAATACACTGTAAAGGTCCTCTCATCTTACCTCTGAGCATAACGTCCATGCCAGCAGCTATGAGACCAAAGTGAGAACCTTACAGATAGAGGAGACTGGAGCAAAACAGGCTCACCTTGACCATTGCATCAGAATCCCCCACTGGGTAATTTATATCTAAATGAGTTCTACAAATGCATTTCAGAACAGTTAAAAGGCTACACTTGCACAAAGCCATAACAAAGGAGAAGTCAGCGGAGGCCAAGGGAGAGACAGAGATATGTGGAAAGAGAAATACTAAGCCCATGCTAAAGCATGACCCGTTGACATGCAGTCACCCAAAAGCTAAGCAGGCGTGAGCTGGGTTGCTCTGCCCATTCCAGCTCTGTCTGCCTGGCCCTAAGGCTCTCTCTCAATCCTGTGTCCTTCTAGTTGGTGAATCCTTAAGTAAATAATCTCAGACACATCAAAACTCTTCCATATTCGCCCACATATGTGACGTTGAGTACATATTCTGGCCCAAACACTGCAGAACATGGACATACCCTTGCCCTCTGACTCCTGGCCTGTGTAGTTTCTCCATGTGTGACCCACAAGGTACCTACGACACAACCAACCTCACTCGCATCTAGTGACACTTGCAGATTCCTGGCTCTTATGCCAAACCTAGTGAAGAAGAACCTCTAGGGTGGGGCCCAGGAATATGAGTTTTAAACAAACTTCCCCAGTGATTTGAATGCGTCCTCTGGTTGGAGAATCACTGGCCACTGAACACCCCTAGGTGAGACTCAAACAAGGAAGCACTCACCTGAGCTCACCCTCGAGGAATTGGACCTCCACCATTCACTGCTACTTCCTTAATCCCAAAATGCTCTGGCCACATTACTTTATTACCCTCAAACTGCCTGCTCTTTGGCCTACGTCTTTCACTCCAGCCATTCAGGTTGAGGCCAGCCTGGAGTTTTATCATATGAGACAGGAAAATATTCACAGACGATAACCGCCTAATACAGGATTCACGTGTTACAAAGCAGACTCCATTTGAAACGTGCTTTTAACATCAGAAGTATAGCGGCAACGGCAAGTACGGAAAGATGAAAGGAGAGGAAGGGAAGACTCGTGGGAAACCCAGGACTGGCCCCTGTGTTCACGTCCCAAGTCTGCTGTTATTCACTCTGTGACTTGGGGCAAGTCCACCTGCGGTTCTAGGCCTCAGTTTCCATATCAGTAAAATGAGCCCGTTGGGCTTGATGAGGGCCGGGGTCCCTTCCAGTGCTAACAGGCTCTGATTTTTCCTGGAGGAGCTCTTCCATTCCTTGCCACGTACTGATTCGCTTCAAGGACACCGACACAGGGAGGCAATCTCACAGGTCGTGCCCAGGGCTCCCCACGGCCAGCCAAGGGCAGCCTGTAAGCGCAGAATATCTTCCCTAAGTGCAGTGCACAAGAGGCCTGGATGCATTTCCACGATATTCAAAGGCAGGGCTCAGCCAAAATGATGGAATGAGGTAAATATTTGGATGTGATCTGCATAATCGGAAACAATCCCCCCTTATGAAATTGACCTGACTCTTTCATCACCAGCCACATGGAAATTGTCCTCAGTTGTAACTAGAAAATAACACAGAGCATGTGCCGGGTACCGAAGTCTGCCCCGTGTTGCTGCGCAGTTACCCGGGAAACAGAAGCAGATGTCTGTGCACAGTGCCTGTGTGTGTGTGTTTTGTTTGGTGGCTGGTCCGTTTGGCCTCATGCTCTCAACAGCGATTGCCTATCTACAACCGCAGCCAACCAGGGCAGTCAAAATAATGAGTAATGCACACGATAAAGAGTGGCGGCTTCTGGGCCCCGAGGTTGACTTGGGGATCAGCAACTTTCCAGCGGAGGATTCCGCCTGGTGATTTGGCCATCTGCATCTGGGTCGACAGCCAGCAGGCTCTTCGAAGGCAGGCGATTCAAAAGCATTTTCCTGGGATATGTCAGCACCCAGCACAGAGCGGAGCACACAGTAGGTGTTCTATGAATATTTTGCCGGTGAACGATGCTGCAGATGGACTGTGATGGGGCGCTACCCAGATTGCCCGCCTCAGTTTTTCCCTTGGCCATCAAGGCTATTTTCTTGAAATCTAGCCCTACTGTGTCATTCTGTTGCTTACCAATGTCTCTTGAATTCTCACTCTCTCAAAGATGAGGTGCAAACTTATTCTGTACCATGGCACTCCAAGCCTTTCATCACCTATGCTCACCCGTCCTTTCTGGCTTGAATTCTACCACTGCTCCCCCTCTGACCCCCAACATTCACACCATGCATAACGTAGGATGTGCCCTTTCTCCCCTCCAGCCTGCATCCTGCTGTGCTGTGACTCAAATGTTCTCTCCCTTCTCCCCTTCTCCTCTTCCTGCGAATTCCTACTCAACTCCAACCAGGTCCAAGTTTTGAAGACCAGCATCCAGGTCCAATGGTCTCTCCGTCTCATGCTCCAGGGCCATCACCACATCTCTCCGTAGCACTTACCACCTGGCACTAGAATTATCTGTGTATACAACCATCTCCCCAACAACACTTGGAGCTCCCCAAGGCAGGGATTATGTCTTCTTTGTGTTCCATCTACGCTAACAGTGCCTCATACAGAGTCTGTCACCTGGCAGGCCCTCAGGAAATATCTGACGGGTGGATCAGATGGGTGGATGAATGAATGACAAATGTACCAACTGCTTGGTTTCCTGCCCATTTGCTTTGTTAAATGTCAAACACTTCCTCTGTCTCGCAGCCCACGTCCTGGCTGTTCAGCCACTTGGCTGGTCTCTGATGCCTAAATGTTCCATGTGCCTTAATGACAAGAGGCTGGCAATCCACAGGACAGTTCTCCCATCTCTTCAAAGTCATGCACTCAGTATTTGATCCCCTATCTCCTGCTTGTTGGTACTTTCTCTCTCCTTGACTCCAGGACACCATACTGTCCTGGTTTCCTCCTAAACTTTTAGCGGTCTCATCCTCTTCTGTCCAGATAGCTCTTCTTCTGTCTGTTGGCTTCCCCTCTTCTCTCTGCTCCTCGGGTGTTAAGGTTCCATCATAGGCCTTCCAATCTTATCCAAAGCTTCTTACAGAGAAATAAGCTGCAGCATCGGCAATAATCTTCACGTTGACATCCCCCTTATTAAGATACTCCCAAGCTCCGGATTTACATTCCCAGTAACCGACTGGACATGTCTACCAGGATGATGCATGGGCTTTCCGTACTCAATATGTCATGTAACGGGGACCTGAATACCCACTCCGTCTTCCAGTTCATCCAGATGTGGTCCCATCCAGTACTCCCTTCCTCCAACCGGGCACACGATTCGGGCACTTTTACCACAGAACCACCTCCGGATTCTGTCCCTTTTTGTCTATCCTCACAGCCCATAGTTGGGCCAAAGCCTCACTCCCATTTGCTCTTAGCTGGTCTCTATCCATGCAACACCCCCTCTCACACTATTTCCAGAATTACATTCTTAAAAAATCACATCATCCAAGTCCCATGTTCACTGACCTCCCTGAAATCCCTTCTGCTTCCAGGACTCAATCCAGCCAGCCTGCCCGGCTGACACTGCCCTTTACTTTTTGGTCCCCACAACCTCCCCTGCCAGCACTCCTATTCTTAACTTCTCACTCAACCACACCAAGCCTTTACACCACTCTGTGCCTCCTACGACCCATGTCACTGGCCTCAAAAGCCCTCCCTCACCCTAACCCTACTTTACCTGAGAAATTCCTGCTCGTTCTTCAAGGCCTACTGAAGATTACGCCCTCTCTGCAGACTGCCTGAACTCCCCAGGCAAGGACAATGCCTCTGTCCTGTAAGTACCCACGGCATTTGAGGCACGCTTATAATTTCTGTTTTTATGTGCCCTACACCCCAAGTTGTGAAACAAAACCAGGTATAAATTTTGTACGCTGATTTACAAATGGAGTAACTACAAAACTTACAACCAAAAAAAAAATTCAAATCAAGAATATTAATCTAAGGGGCGCCTGGTTGGCTCGGTCAGTTACGCATCCGACTTCGGCTCAGGTCATGATCTCATGGTCCGTGAGTTTGAGCCCTGCATAGGGCTCTGTGCTGACGGCTCAGAGCCTGGAGACCGCTTCAGATTCTGTGTCCCCCTCTCTTTCTGCCCCTCCCCGCTTCACGCTGTCTCCCTCTCTCTCTGTGTCTCAAAACTAAATAAACATTAAAAAAAAAGAATATTAATTTAATGTGATTGATGGTTAATGAGAATTTGAGCACAATGGACCGTAATTTGAGTTATTTTTCCTTTTGAAAAGTGAGCTTGTTTTAAGCCACCAATCCACGATGTTGATGTGCCAAGCTAGAAGCCTGAACAATTTTAAACGCTGCTTAACGAAAACGGGTCACTACGGTGTACCAACACATTTGCTGCCGATAAGCTACTACGAGTTGGGTGACAAGAGACAGAACCCACGCAAGATAACAGAAGGTGGACATGTTTCTGACCTCTACGGGAGAAGGGGTCTTTGACGACTGGGACCCCATATGGTATCTCAATTTCCCCATTTATAAAAAAATTTTTTTTAATGTTTATTTATTTTTGAGAGGGAGAGAAACGGAGTACGGGCAGGGGAGGAGCAGAGAGAGAGAGAAAGAGACACAGGATCCGAAGCGGGCTCCAGGCTCCGAGCTGTCAGCACAGAGCCCGACGCGGGGCTCGAACCCACAAACCGTGAGATCATGACCTGAGCCGAAGTCGGACATTTAACCGCCTGAGCCACCCAGGCCCCCCATCATTTTCCCCATTTTTTTTTATGGATTCTCACCGAAATGGAGGTACTTGGTTAAGGAATTGCCATTCAGATTATCTATAATAGACAAGTTAATATTTTTAGGTTATCATCAAAATCAATATCCTAAACAAATAATAATAATAATAATAATAATAATAACAATCTAACATATCCCAGACTCCAGGAGGCCATGGGGCCTCAGCTTATAAAACATTTTCATTCTAAAGAAAAATGAACTGATGAGGCTCAGAGCCAGGATTTGACCCCAGTAAGCGTTGGGCTGATTCCAAACCTCAGACTCTTCTCTCTGCCCCATGGTGCTTAATTCTCAAGAATGCTATTTGAAGACCCAAATCCTGGGTACCAAAGGGCTTTGTAAACCGTAAACTCCTACACAGTTGTTGGTTTAGGGTTTGGTTGTTACAATTTATATATGTACAAGAAAAATACTTCAGAAAAGAAGCTGGTACATTTTAGGAGACAGCTGTCTTGCCCAATATAACGGCTCTTTAAGGAGACAATCATTATACCAGTTCTTCACCTATGTTCAATAGGTTACAACTCAAACCTGCTACTATTTTATTAAGATGGTGAAGATCTTATTTACATGCTCCATGGGAGCAGGTGACGGCAACAGGCGAGCAGAGCACTTAGGCTTCTTGGGGCACCTGGGTGGCTCAGCCGGTTAAGCATCAGACTCTGGATTTCGGCTCGGGTCACGATCTCACGGTTTGTGAGTTCAAGCCCTCTGTCAGTGAGCAGCCTGCTTGGGATTCTCTCTGCCCCTCTCCCATTCCCAGGCACGTGCGTGCTCCCTCAATCTCTCTCACTCGAAATAAATAAATGACCATTTAAGAAAAAAAAAAAAAAAAAAAAAAGGAAAAGAAAAAGAAAACTTAGGCTTCTCCACCAAAGAAAAAGATGCTGATAATCAGGGCCCCAGGGATGAAGGTGACAAGAAAAGCCCTCTGCTTCTGCAGGAGCACCACTGAGCAGGTGTCTCTGGATGGGGTGCGAACAAACCTGGACTGTATCCTGTCCAGAATCCACTTAAGTTCCCTGGCTGCGCGTTAGTCATTTCTAACAACTTATAAGCTCTACCTCCCACGTTTAAACGGTATTTCTCTGACTTCCTGAAAGGGAGGCAATGACTGTCTACGAAGTCCCTACCATGTGCCAGGCACTTTACTAACTGACTTCGTCTAACCTGCAAAGCTGGCTTCCTCCTATCGACCGAATCTTAATCCAAACGTCACCTCCCTAACAAGGCCTCCTTGGCCACCGCATCTAGCGTTGGGCTCATATGGGCTCCCACCTACATACACCTCACCAGCACGTTGCCTTATTGCATTTTCCTCGTAGCCGTCAGTACAGTCTGAATTGTTCTCATTTGCTTCCTTGTTTCTTGTCTGTTCCTCTCACCTGGAATAGAAATGCCTCACTTTCTGGGAGGGTCTCGTGGATCTTTTTTTCACATCTACCCCCAGCCGCATGCTCAGTGGTCATTGAATAAATGCACCTCTGCCAGGGAGGAAATACTTTCCTGCTGTGTTAGCTGAGAAGCTGATAGAATCTGCCTAAAGTTAAGCTGCTAGGAAGTAATATAAGCAGATTTCAAAGTCAGATCTACCTGCTCCAGGAGTCCAGACGGCCACTACCCAGGCTTCTCTAACTGGGGTTATTAGCAGTGCACCAAGGACACTGGGACACCCCAGAAAAAATATGTGGCATCTTCCCGAGCTATTAATTTCCTCAAGGATATTTTTTATAAGGGAAGTATGTATATGTGGATTTTGTCCTGATGTTAAGTAATTTAAAGCATTGTTTTAAAAATAAAACAATCAGGGAGCACCTGGGTGGCTCAGTCACTTAAGCGTCCGACTTCGGCTCAGGTCATGATCTCACGGTTCATGGGTTCGAGCCTCGCATTGGGCTCTGTGCTGACAGCTCAGAGCCTGGAGCCTGCTTCAGATTCTGTGTCTCCCTCTCTCTTTGTCCCTCCCCCATTCATTCTCTCTCTCTCTCTCTCTCTCTCTCTCTCTCAAAAATAAATGTTAAAAAAATAAATAAATAAATAAATCGAACAATCACATATTTTGGGACAGAATGCCGTATTTCCATGAACGTTTACGGGAATAGCAGACCTCAAGGAAATTGTGAGACTGTGGTAGGCCGCTTTGGGCTACCCCAAAGGCTGCATGTGCACATGGGCGTGTATGTGTGTGTGCATGCATGCACATGTTCACACTCTTCTGCTGGTGAAATACTTGTGGGGGAGACATATGGAAAGCCTGAACTATACTGGCTGCCCCCCAAAAGCGCTGGGGCTGAAACGATTTAAGCAGAGAGGAAAGTCGTCGAAGGAGAGACACCCTCAACAATGATCTTTGCAACGAGAAAGATCAACAGATCTCCACTAAAGAGGTTTGAGCTAGAAGGAAAAGCACAGACGTCATTAAAAATAGACTCTGTTTCCAAGGACGGTTGTAAAGTCTCCTCCCCAGAGCTGTTCAAAATAGAACAGATTCATCTTTCTGGGATGGCGTGGGTGTGGTCTTGCCTGAAAGAGCAAATCTCTGGAAACGATTTCCATCTCGAGAACTCTACGGTCTAGACCACCAGTTGGCAGCCGAATGGAGAGCTCCCCCCACTGTTTCTGGAATGATTTTTAAAAAAGGGCCTCTCTTTACAGTAGCTGGCTTGATGTGAAACTGCTGCCCCAGATACTCACAGACAAGGTTTCCTGGTCTGGACCCCTTTGCCCAGGCAGGGAACACAGCACTCCAGCAGTGCCCGTCCCTCTAAATGAGCTCCTCCTGCCTGTCAGGTGAACGGGAACACCACCTGCCCAGGCTGATGCCGGTCATGTGTTCGGCAGAGAAGGAGCCCCTCTCTGCAGCACTCATAGGCTTCCCCAAACATTTGAAGTCTCCCTGGCTCTGAACCAACAATCCCTCTCCGAGCCAACAGCTTACAGCCCATTAAAACCCTGTGCAAATGCAAACACTCTCTCCATTAGACAAGGAAGAAACAAGAACCACGTCTTGGGACCAAGCTAGCAGTTGTTGAAACTGGACTAGGGGCTGGAGTCTCTGAAGAGGAAATATCACTGTATTAAAAACCACAACTATTTCCAATGCTCACAGTCAATTACATGGGAGACCAAAGGCACTGCTGGAAACCCCGCGAGGGCAAGCAGATTCTGCCACGTGCGGGCAGTACTGGTTTGGGGAAACTAGAGACGGGTGTGGATTTCAGGGCTGCTTGAGGCTTGAGACCCAGTGTGTGCAACGGTGAGAACACTACCCTGGTCCACGCGTGAGGCCGTTTCATCCACACCCCGAGCCCATGGTATCAGCATCGTCCTCATTTTATAGCCATAGGAGAGTTCGCTAATCTAACTGGTTAGAATCCCAGCTGCCGACTGGACCACATTTATCGGTGAGCAGAGGGGCCGCTTTGCAACCCTCCACGCTTCTGGCTGTTCCCTCCACCCCACGGGGTCCCCCATCTTCTGCGCACCCACTTGAGAGTGTCGGTCACTGCTCTGGGCTCAAAGAGGTCAGAGGCACCAGGTGGGCCTCACGGCCAAGCTGTATCATACACTTGAGCTTCATCAGAACTTTGCGTTGGGAGTCATTAGGCATTGATCCAGATAAAGGGTTTTCTGGCAATTTACTCACAATGTAAATCTTTATACCGTGAACTGGGTGTAACAGGAACGATTCAAAGGGAGCACAACCACCATCACACAGATATTGGCCAGGTGAGATTCCTGTGGGAAGGCAGCCTGGGGCATCGGAGAAACCGCAGCTCCCATCATATGGCACCACTCTGCTCGGGGCTTTGCCACCAACAGGGCGCCTCGCTCTTCTTCTGTTGGTGATGGTTATGAATGGAGCTGCGCTGAGGGTTGATTTTGTGCTCCCCCACCCCTGCCATCTTATTTCAGTTTTGGACTTTCTTGATTACAGCGATGGATTATGATGACAATGGCCTGAAAATATTACCAAAATAGACCTTGTGGCCATTAAAAACACTGTATTAATTACATTCTTAGAGAAATTACTTTGTTATTGTAAGCATAAAACTCTCGAAACTTAATCCTTTTCTTCCTTTGGAACAATGGCTTTGATCACTGAGGTTTAGCACAAGAACTTGCTGGGTCATAACTGATAGATTACAACAAGACACATTGTATTTTGTCTCCCATCTGCTATGTTCTCGGGGGTCTCTCTCCCTTGGGAATGCCACAGGCAGGATCCAGGCGTTTCAGGGTCTCTGGCTACAACATCATTGGGCGATGTGACAAGCTCAGCACGACAGAGTCCTGACATGATACATCGGGTGCTCTAGGTCCCACCGCCAGTGAGAGCCAGGACACCAGCCCAGGATTTCTCCTGCTCTCTCCACCTCCCCTCCCGAGTCAGCCTGACATGGAAGGTCAGGGAGCTGCAGACCAGCCTGTCTGGGACAACAGGGACTCAGCAAGCATCAGAACGATGTGAAAAGTGATGGGGTTTCTGGCTGAAAGGACAGTCACGGAAACGAAAGAGAAGCAGGCTGGGCCCAGGGATGCGGTGAGAATTCTAGGAAGTGCCCTCCATCACCCCTAACAGGCATTGTGCCTGAAACTCCCAACTGAAGGAGAAACCTGGGGAAGGTTCCAGAGGCCTCTGTGTCTCCTGTATGCGCTGCCGCTGCTGCTGCTTCTAGAACAATAGTTCTCAATGGAGGCAATTCTGCCCATCGGGGGACGTGAGATGCCTGGAGACATTTCTGGGTGTCACAACTGAGGGGTGGGGGATGGTATCTGGGGAGGTACATGCCAGGGGTGTTGCTAACAAGCCACAGGGTACAACATGGTCACCCCCCCCCTTCCCCCCCCCCCCCCCCCCACAGTCAGTCATCTGTCCCAAAACGCCAGTGGTCCTGAGGCTGAGAAACCCTGACTTGGAGGAAGTCAGGGACACCTTGACACCTCCCATCCCAACCTTTTTCTCTGCAGAGGCCCATTTCCGGCATGTGCAGCACCAAAGGATCCAGTCCCCAGAGCCGTCCGCATTATAACTGAGAGGAGGAAGGGGATGAGGCACATAGCGAGAGGGAGCAAAGGTCCAAAAAGAAACAGTCCAAAGCAAACGGGACCATGGGGGTGCACTTGTGGGGACCCCAAGTCGCACCGCTGGCCCTGCCTCTAATGGGTCATGACACCCGGGCAAGGAGCCTGTGTAGGCCAGGTGGTTCTTCGTGCGAGACTGGCGGATGTTGATACGGGCTAATTTCAAACAAGGCCTTGAATACAATGACACATCAGAGGATTTCCAGTGAATCTATTAACAGGGGAACTTCTTGTGCCAGTTGACTAAACTCAACCCTCCTGAGGTTAAACTGGGGAGATACCCAGACTGGAGCTGGTCAGTTGGGATGCAAAGGAATGCCGCTCTCTCATTAGGTGGTTGAGGCAGGGCCCTTACCATGACTGGGTCATCCATATCAGGGGACGGCCAGGTGCCCCCGCGTGCATGGCCAAAGGGTTAACTCTGCCGAGAGCCTACACATCCCAGTTGGCCTTCTCGGGGGCTAGGGATACCCGGCCAGGTGGAAGAGGTGGACCGTGCTCAGCTGGCAAGCCCCTTGCCCTGGATGGGACCGCCCTCTGATCCATACTGCCCTCCTCGCCCAAAGCTACTCTGTGACACGACGACGCTATGGTTTACATTCCTCCGACCATCTGGGCAAACTGAGGCAACTGTCCAACCGGGAGGAAGGGGGGGGGCAGGTGACCCCAGAAAGCCCTCCTGGCCTGACGTAAGAATCTCAGCGTCCTGGACAGAGACCCAGGGGAGACTGGTTTCCAGTGCGTGGGGCAGAGCTGCCCGCCAAGAGGGGCCAGAGAAGGAGGCAGCGTCTGGGCAGCACGGCCTGTGACAGCCTCACGGGACACACTTTGGTGGTTTTTCCTGTCTCTGCTTTGATGTTCCCCCCCCCCCCCCCGCCCATTTCCTCCAGCTTCTAAGTCACGCGTGGATTTCTCTGGGAGCCCTACATGTGGCATCAACTCTCCAAGAGTGCCTGACACCCAAAGGGCCATATTCCCTACCC